>NC_061102.1:3297955-3371767 GCF_015104395.2 Macrobrachium nipponense | reverse complement strand
TAAACCCTGACAATTCAAACCCACACACGCTACTATATGTATTATTCCTTCCCTCAAAGTCATCCGTGTTACATGCCTTATCCACCATTTTTACCCTAACACTAACCCCTCTATCATGCAGCTCACGTTTCTCCCTTTCATTCCCTTCCGCTTTCTTCCATACTCAATCAACACTAACTGCCGATCTCACATTTATTCACTTCAAACCACTCACTCATCACATTCTCTCGAACATACTGTCGCATACTAGAGGACCCACCCAATTGAATCCCCTTTTCACTTAGTTTCCCGAATTCCCAGCCTGACTCATCCTCTTACGCCTACACACAACCGCCACATGACCTTCCATCCCATAGTCATCACATTTCGCACGCTGTTCTTTACACATCCTAGCATAATGCCCGTTCTTCCCGCAGTTGCCGCAAACCACGTTCATACGGGTACCCAGACATCCACTAGCTATGTGCCCTGCCTGTCCACACCTATAACATTTAATATCCCCATCTTTCTTACACTCGCTCACTAAATGCCCCGTTTGCCCACACCCAAAGCACGCTCCTAATGCCCACCGACATTCGTTCTTCCTGTGTCCTGGCTTTACTAAACATCTATAACACTGGGCTGCTGCTTGCTCACAACTAACTAACCCTACTCTTCAACACTCGCACTCCTATCTCTTTTAGGGCAACACACTTACGCTACTTGCCCTAACAGAACTGCCTCCCTATCTATAGCTTTTAAACTCTGGTACAACCTCAGCTACTTCAGTCCTAACACTAACACTCCTACTCTCTTTCATACACCTATCTAACTCGTAATCTTCTACTATTTCTAAAATATCATTCCATGTCAACCTTTCATTCGTCCATCACATTTTCTCCTTACGGTTCAGATTCATAAACTCATATACACTCTCTGGTACAGTCGCCAACAACTTCCTCACTAACTCCTTACACTCATTTATCCCTTCATCCCAACTACAATCCTGGCTTTCACACTCTCATACGGCACATTCCCTACACTCATCATTACCCCATACATACTCGACAAAAATTCTGTCAAAAAGCTACCCAACTCTCTTGCCTAAACTCTCTTGTTATCCCCATATTTAGCCTCACAATACTTCTCATATTCCTTAAAAAAAATCCCCTATGTCCCTACCACCATATTCCTCGTATTGTGCACATCGGGGTACCTCTCTCATATAAACAGCCTTTCGTACTTCCCACTCACTCTCACTCTCACTTTCGCTACTTCTATTTTGACCCCTCTTTCCCTCTTCCGAATACAGCGAGTCAACTTCCATACTCCTGATTACGTTCTTCTTACCCTTCTTTCTACCTACCTGTTTCCACTCACTGCTATCTAAATCACTCTCAGCCCTTTCCCCAATGTATTCTGTCCTAGTCTCATCCTGTCCGTCACCTTTACTAAACTTCTTTCCCTTAGTCATCTTCTTTTCCTAAGCAGACTTCTTATTCTTGTCCTCAGGTTTATCCTTATCCTGTGTCTTCCCCTTCTTTCCCTTACCTATCACAACCAAATCACCTTCGTCACTCGTACTCTCATCCACTCGCTCTTTCACTTTCTTTACCACTCCTGGCCCGTCACAAGACCCAGTAGGCCTACCTCCTACAGCTCCCTCTCCCATGAATCCCTTCATCATTTCCTGCATCATCATTACCCCAAATTTTTCGTATATTTTCTCAACCATTCTCTCTTCCGCTCCTTTCACCTCTTCGTTCGTTCATTTCCACTTTCGCACTCCTTAGCACTCCTCTCATTTCCTCTAACTTGCTCTTTACCTCCTCACACTCTACCCTTAACCTCTCATTCTCCACTTCCAATCTTTCCTTAGCTTCCCTCGCCAACCGTAACTCCTCCTTCAGCTTCTCTATCTCCTTCAACCCTTCCATCCTCATTTTCTCCAACAATCACACAACTCGCTACACCAATCATCCTGCAGCTGCCGCACCAACAGTCCCTGTTCGGGCGCCAAAAAATAATGTGGCGGGATCACAAGCTTAAAATACAAGCAGGCAAAATCCCCCCCACAAACTTAATCAATCCAGCTGCCAAACTCACCCTCAGTCACACTTTCCTCTTTATACTACTGAATACACGCAGGACAATTGACCAACACAAACCCAAAAACAAAAAAACTCTCAAAACACATGCACTAACCAACCAGTTCTTGACACACTCAGGGCGAGGAGCTGTGCTGTCCGCTGGTCAAGGTCACTGAGACACCACCACCACAAGCCAAAAACCAACAACACAACACCCAAGGACCACAACCCCACAACTCAACAAACAAGGAACACAACCACAACAAAAGACCACTGCACAAACAATCACTAACACAAAAAAACTAACCAACACAACAAGTCAACACACACACCCACTATCACCACCAAGAAATCACAACTGCTCACCAACAACTCACACATAACTCAACCAAAACTCATAAGCACAACAAATCCAACAACACATGCACAACAACACCAAGCAAACAATACCAAACTTACAACAACTAGGGTAAACAACCAACTGAACTAGCCAAGCCACTGACTACCGCGTTTGTGGCCACCCTCCGAAAAAGTACTTTAATACGTCCTGACACCGGAGATGGTCATCAGTCATGAGTTGTTGGTGGTGAGAGGTGCAGCTCGAGACCTCTACTCTCCTTTTGAAGTAAGTATTTTCTCCAAAGTTAGAAATTAAGGCCATATTTTAAGATTAAACAGAGGGTAATGAAAAGTGAGTCATACGCAGTGCACACTACCTCCCTGACGCTTTCAAAATTTTTACTTACAACTATAAATATTTAGAAGATTGATGCCATCTCGATGTTTGCAGAGTCGCTTGTCAACAAACTTCCCATTTCCTGTGCTAAATCCGCACACCACTTGTACCCATAGACGCTGGGGCACTTTCATCACAACAATCGTAAACACAGACTTCCAACCACTACTTTTTTAAGGAAACTACAATTTTTGCTAGAAGAAGAAGAAGAAGCGTGCACTAGATAATTATTTAAATAAATAGTTAAATGGCAGTATAAGGTCATGAATTGCATAAATATTTTTACATATTCATGATTATTAATTTGAAAATATCGTAGTTGTAAAAGTAACTAGATTCCTGACTCAACTATCAACAGTTTTGCTTGTGAATGGTACCTCCGGCGTTCTTCGCGCTCTTCAATTGTTTATCAGTGTTGCCAATTGGTATGTGTTTACCCTCCAAACTGGGTATAAGACTTACACAAAACCGGGGAAATAAGTGAAATTAGCGTATCTATTTGTAGTATATATACATATTACAGCAATTTTATCATTACTGCATTCCTATGACAACTAGAATTCATGGAAACATTAAGACAATGTGTATAATTAAAATCAAATAAGCACTGTGGAGTTTCAATTGTGATGGCAGTGAGGATAAAACCACCGATTACAAGGTAAAAATGAATTTCAGTTCAAACAATAACCCTGGGAATAAAAAGTTTCATACTTTCACTAATATAGGCAGCAAAATGTTGTTTTATTGTGCTGATTACAACTGCAATCTTGAGTAAGATCAATAAAAGTTACATATATATACTAACATTGTTCAAATGAGAGCTGGGAAGGCTGGGAAAGATGGTGGCTTCGCTGTGGTTACGAACGGCAAGTCACGTGGTTGCCGCCATATTGGATTTCAAAAATGCCTTGAAAAGGGATTTTGACAAAGGAAAAATCTATTTCTGGGCTCGACCTGTGCCGCCCAGTGAAATGTCCTTATAGCACTCATTTCCAGGTATAAATAAATGCTAAATATACCAGAGAAAAAAAAGCCATATGGAATCCCAGAGTTACTACCTCCGGCTCGCTCACCCTCATAGGGTGTCGGTGTAGCACAGGAGCGAGTGGAAACCACTATCACAGACGCTTTGCCAATTAGGTCTCTCCTCTCTCAAAATCCCCCTCTAGAAGGGTCCCGTTAAAACGTCTACCTTCTGCTCACTAATACTACCTCTGCCAAGAGCCCTCATTCCTGAATTAGCACTCATAGTGTTTACACGCACCGTTTTCGCTGTTTCCAGGAAGTGTTTTTGCGGAGCATCATGTCTTCCCTACACCAAGAAACTTCTTCATCTAAGTTGAGTATTTCATTTATTGTTTTTGAGCACGATGGGGCAACGATGCATCCAATATATTTTATGAAGATCTCACGCGCTTATTTTAGCTCGTATGGCGCTTTCATATATCACATTAAGTTGACAAAACTTCAATCTTTTGAATGGTATGCTTAAAGATGAAATTGTATTCTTGTTTCACCAATTAAATATCGAGTGAATAAGGCTCAGCCATGCGACGACGATAGATCGACTGCAGTGTTTCCCCCTTAACAAAAATCAACACCACACAACTTAAGTGACTATAACTATCAATGCCTTCACAGACCGCTGCCAACACTATTGACTATCACAGCTTCTGACTAAAGACTGACTAAAAACACAGAAATCTAACAGTTAACTCCAGCAGACAACCCAGAACTCACCAACAGCCAATTCAGTCGTTAACCATCCAACCACCAATTAGCCGCCCCCATCTCTATCTCTCTCTCTCTAGGAGACACAGATGTTGTCAAATGGAAGTCCATAACTCCTCCATATTGTAAATGATGGGTTTGTTGTGAAATGAATTTACTGAAAGCCAAATCCCTCACAAAACCAACATCATCTACTGTTTATACTACGTGCTTACTCTACAAATTATTAGTAGCAAGTTACATCATTCTTTGTAAATAATAATGCTTACCTGTTGACTGATGATTTCCTAGGTAGAGTACACTTTCTCTTTTCTTCAAAACATCATAGGCATCGCCATATAAAACAACCTTAAAAGAGATAGGAGCATTCAAGTTACAATGTTTCCTATTCCTAAGAAATCTTTCAATTATTATCATTATTATTGAAAGCCACAACCCTCATTGGAAATGCAAGGATACAAAACTTGAGAGCTTACAACTATCTTTGCCAATTTAAGATGTGTGTAACCTACTGAAGACCAAACATGGCAACAATATAAAAAACAGGGAAAACTAAAAATGAAATATTTACTATTGACACAAAAGGCCTCCAAGTCTTAAAAGCCCAATTAAACCAATTTTTGTGCATTGTACACAGAACTATTATTTTTGCAGAGACTTTACAATAAAGAATACCTAGAATTTTAAAATAGAAGCTTCTCATTTTGAATGTAGCAAGTTAGTGTGACTTGGATTTCCTCATCCACAGATATCTCCTTCCTTGTAGTACATCAATTCCCATAAACTCTGATAATCAAGCATTTCAAGGGTTAATGTTCAACTAAACCTTGGAGATCCCATCCATCTATTTGAGATTACAATGACATCAAAAGTTATCATCCACAAAATTTTATGTTCTTTCGTTCTTTCCCATACATGAATATACTGTACTACAATTAAACCTTTAACGCCAAAGGGGTATAATAAAAATCGTCTCCTGTATGCCGGCGGGGTCTGGGAGTGAGCGCCGAAGCGGATTTTTTTTTTTTTTTTCCAAAATATCACAGCACGCTTAGTTTTCAAGATTAAGTTCATTTTTGGCTCCTTTTTTTGTCATTGCCTGAAGTTTAGTATGCAACCATCAGAAATGAAAAAAAATATAATTATCATATATAAATAATGGGATATATGATAGCGCGAAAACAAAATTTCATATATAATTGTATTCAAATCGCGCTGTGACCAAAACTGTTAAAGCTAATGAGTTATATTTTTTCCAGTTGTATTGTACACTAAAATTTCGATCATTTTGGTATATAACAAATTGTAAACCATGAAGGCAACACAGAGAAAATATTATCACAAAATGATGCATGAATTTGTAACACACGGACGTAAAAAAAAAGCCGTTTTCAAAAATTCACCATAAATCGAAATATTGTGCTAGAGACTTCCCATTTGTTGCAAAATGAAGGTAATTGATTGAATATTACTAGACTGTAAGTGTTGTAGCTTACAATTGCAGTTTTTTTACCATTTTGGTTGCGTTAAAGTTGACCGGACAAATTTTTTTTATTTATTGTTATTTATATGAAAATATTTCAAAACTGATAAAAGCTACAACCATAGGTTGTTTTTTGTTGTATTCTACATGAAATTGCGCACATTTTCATATAAAAAAACTTTATGTAACAGCTAATTTAAAATGGTGCAAACATTACGACAATCGGACGAAAAAATTTATGATTTTTTCGGAAGAGTTACCGCGCGGACGTAAGGAAAAAGTTTATTTTATAAATTCACCATAAATCGAAATATTGTGTTAGAGACTTCCAATTTGTTTAAAAATAAAGGTAAATGATTGAATATTACTAGAACATAATAGTTTTAGCTTACAATTACGTTTTTTTACCATTTCAGTCGAGTCAAAGTTGACCGAAGATTGAAATTTTGGCACTTATCGTTATTTATATGAAAATATTTCTAAACTGATAAAAGCTACAACCATGGGTTGTTTTTTTATTGTATTCTACATGAAATTGCGCACAGTTTCATATACGTATAAAACTTTATGTAACGGCTAATTTAAAATGGCGCAAACATTAAGACAATCGGATGAAAAAATTTATGATTTTTTTTTGGAAGAGTTACCGGGCGGACGTAAGGAAAATGTTTTTTTTTTCATAAATTCACCATAAATCGAAATATTGTGCTAGAGACTTCCAGTTTGTTGCAAAATAAAGGTAAATGATTGAATATTACTAGAATGTAAGAGTTTTAGCTTACAATTGCGTTTTTTTACCATTTCGGTTGAGTCAAAGTTGACCGAAGGTTAATATTTTGGCATTTATCGTTATTTATATGAAAATATTTCAAAACTGATAAAAGCTACAACAATGGGTTGTTTTTAGTTGTATTGTACATGAAATTGCACACATTTCCATATATAGAACTTTATGTAACGGCTAATTTACAATGGTGCAAACATTACAACAATCGGACGAAAAAATTTATGATCTTTTCGGAAGTTACCGTGCGGATGTAAGGAAAAAGTTATTTTTCATAAATTCACCATAAATCAAAATATTGTGCTAGAGACTTTCAATTTGTTGCAAAATGAAGGTAAATGATTAAATATTACTAGAATATAAGAGTTTTAGCTTACAATTGCGTTTTTCAACCATTTCGGTCGAGTCAAAGTTGACCGAAGGTTGAAATTTTGGCACTTAACGTTATTTATATAAAAATATTTCAAAATTGATAAAAGCTACAACCATGAGTTGTTTATAGTTGTATTCTACATGAAATTGCGCACATTTTCATATATGATACTCCATGTGACGGCTAATTTAAAATGGTGCAAAAATTATGTCAAAGTGACGAAATAATTTCTGAGATGTGTCGCTGATACTTTTTAGTGCGATAAGAAAGAAATTCGCGCTTGCGCGCCTGCGTAACGATTGTAAACAAAACAACGCCTTGATCCGTGAGCTCCCAGCATCCCCTAAGGAGCGTGCTTCAAAAGTTTTTGCCTAGTAGGCCTATAACTATTTTTCCGCGAATTTTTTTAAAAACTTTTTTATATCGACGTACCATACGTCCAATCGGCACCCAACAGACAATTTATATCGACGTTTAATACGTCCAATCGGCGTTAAAGGGTTAAGTACTGTGCAAGTCTTCAAAATGAAAATGCCATCATAACCAGTGTTATCCCATGGGAAATCAATTTACAGCATGTAATTAAAGAATACCATTTATCCATAAGTGGTCAGTGTTTTGCCAGAGGGAAAATGAAAAATTCTGGGACCATACAAAATCTAAATGGGTTAAGGACATAAATACACAGATGAAATGGAGTGCTACATTGAAAGTTTACTGTATATAATAATGCATGCGATAAAAAAAAAAAAAAAAAAAAAAAAAAAAACATAGATAGAAATCCTCACCTCTAGTCTTGTGCAGGTTTCAAAGAAAAACAAAACCAGCCTCTGGTAAAGGCTGTACAGTTTGTCATCACCCCACTGAAACATCCACCCTGGAAGCATCAGTGAAACTCCTCTCCACACTAGCCATAGCCCAAAATATTCTGGGGCCATGCCGAACATGATGACGGAACCCAATGCATACCTGAATAAGAGTACAAGACTTGAAATGTTACACAAGCTTTAAGACACTTCTCAACATCCCACACTCCTACAGTTGGACTGAAGGAAAGAGAATATCTACACATCAATTTGGTTTAACTATCTAACAAATTAACAATATACTACTATTGCCTATACAGACTTGTAGGAATGAGAGCATTTTACTATTGTGGAAATTAAAGCTACATAGCTAAATAGATATCTAAACAAATGCAGATCATTCTGGTTGACAAGTGATTCTTGTAAAACGATTACAGCTCGTCCTTGACTTACGGAGCCGCACTGTAAGTCAGTTTTTCGCCGTTATCACTGCTTAGCGCTGTAATTCACTCAAGTTATGGCACCATAACTTTAGTTTCAGTTCCATACTACAGCGTCGTAAGCATTGTCAACTTTAAGCCTATTCTTGCCGTTAGCACTGTCAACTTGACGTAATATCAAGTTATGGCACTGTAAAACACTGTTAACAGCACTGAAAAAGACCCATAAGATCGAATCACCATAAGTCGAGGACGCACTGTACTATAATGAAATACAAACAATGGGGATTACCTTGAATCACTTCCTAATATGAAGGATTTAATAAACAGGCAATGCATGGTAAGGTGTTGTTAATGATCATAATTTAATCAATGAGCAAGGTTATGTAATACACTCCACTATAGTTAGTAGCTTCAAAAGGCATCAAGTAAAATTTGACGAGGTGATGGTATAAACCTAGGGACCGAAATTAAAGCAACATACTGTTAAAAAGACAAGAGCCCTATAAGCTGGGCTGGGTTAGGTTAGGTTAGTGAAGTCAGAATATTCTCTACCCTTAACAAAATAATTCGATTTCTTACTGTTGTCACTGGTTAATGGTCGTACATGGTAGGATAGGATGGTTTATGTATAGCCTAGGGTAAATGGTTTATGCATAGCCTAGGTTAAGTGACTGAACGCCGACATAGCAGCCCCCTGCCTCGGAACGCAGGCGCTTCCCATAGAAGCGTTTGAATTAGGCCATTATTTCGTAATTTAGGAGAAAACACTTAAGAGACAAACATACAGGTCTCGCTCGATGTGCCACCAGGATGGGCCACGACTCTTTACCAATACTCATGGCAGTGAATTCAAGTACTTTTTTGGGAAGGTGACCGCGTTCCGGGATCGGTGGCCGCTACGTTGCCGCTCGGTCATTTACCCTACACATAGCCTAGCCTATAGGATAGTTCTTACTATATTAGAACGATATTTTGTCCTACATAAATGAGTAATATTTACTAAGTTATACTTGATTTTCATAACGTATGGGTTAATAAGCAAACTTAAGAAGCATACATAAGGATATGCAAATATAAATAAAGGATACTTTGTTAGGCCTGCAAAGGAACCACCAATATACATAATAAAACACGTATCCTAAACCCAATAAAACGTATCATTATACAAAAATAACGCATTAAACCAGACGCCCTGCAAATTAGGCCACACATATCTTGTCATGCCTTAGTAGGACTTCTAAACCACCGAAGACAGGAGTCCTAATGAAGGTATACATTATAAAACACATCTTAAACCCACAAAAATGCATCATTATACCAAACCACCTCTAGAAATAGCTAGCTAATGCATTAAACCCGACGCCCTGTAAATCAGACCACGCATATCCTATCGTGCCTTAGACTTCTACTAGGACGGGAGTCTTACCGAAGGTATAAATTATAAAAACGTATCCTAAACCCATTAAAACGCATCATTTCATAACGAAATAACATTCAGACATCCTGCAAATTAGGCCACGCACATCCTGTCGTACCTTTGGACTTGTAAAACGACGGAGGGAGTCCTACGAAGGACCCTATTATCATAATACAACTCGGGGCCGCCGGACTGTCACCTCAGCAGGTGGTCAAGAGGACCTCGGGAATTGGTTCCTTCGACTGCGTCCTTCCCCCACCGTACCTGGCAGGTCCCACGACTGGCATTTTCGACGGAAATAACGAGAGGAGTCCTCCCGAGCTGGGTTGCAATCACGATTTTTGTGTACAAGGCCACCCACCCACCTCCCCTCCCCCCCCGACAGAGGGACTCACTCACAGATGATCGCCGCCTCCATATGCAGCCCCCCAGGAGGAGCTGCAGCCTCCAACGTCTCGTGTTGTTTCTAGTGGCAGCCATGTCATCTTCTTGGTTAGTTAATTATTTATCTTTTTACATTATCTCGGCTTTATTTTTAATTATACAGCGTTTTGTTAATTATACCGTGTTGTTTCTAGTGACACACACACAATATATATATATATATATTAAATATATATAGATATATTATATATATTATATATATATATATATATATGAATAACTTGATCACGAAGTATATAAAACATGATGCTATGTATAAATAAAGGTTTTTTTGCCACGAAGGAAAAAATGAAAAAAGCGAGATAGCCAAGTACTTTCGGTCCTATTCGGACCCTATACTGCCTCAGGAAAGGGTCCGAATAGGACCGAAAGTACTTGGCTATCTCGCTTTTTTCATTTTTTTCTTCGTGGCAAAAAACCTTTATATATATATATATATATTATATATATATATATATATATATATATATATAATTTTATATTATCTCGGTTTTATTTCTAATTATACAAAGCTTTTTAAGTAATCAAGGAGGTATGGTTTTGTTCTCTTTGCAGAAGCTCACTGCCAAATATTCGTGGTGTTTCTAGTGGCAGTCATCCCGGCATGTAGATATATATATATATATATATATATATATATATATATATATATATATATATATATATATTCATTATCTCGGCTTTATTTCTAATTATACAAAGCTTCTTTAAGTAATCAAGGTATGGCTTTGTTTTCTTTGGATAAGATCACAACCATACATTAACCTTGTTTCTATTGTCAAAGTTACGTAATCATCTTACATTGTACATTATCTCGCCTTTATTTTTTAATTATACAAAGCTTCTTTATATATCTAAACTTTATTTTTAATTATACAAAGCTTCTTAAGTAATCAAGGTATGGTTGTGTTTTTCTTTACTGTAGGTTACTACCAAAGATTCGTGTTGTTTCCATAATCAAAGTTACTTAATCATCTAAGATATTCTGCATTTAATCACGATTTTATTTTTATTATATAAAGCTTCTTAAAAATCAAGCTACAGTTTTGCTTCCTTTACAAAAGTTCACTATGCATTTTAATGGGAGTTTACTTCAACTTCGTGAAACTTTCAACGTATTTTCGATCGCATTTTTATAATAAAGCTTCTAATGCAATTAGACCATAGTTTTTCTACATGAGCTCGCCTGACGTTTAAAGTACATAAAAATACAGTTTGAATTTTCACGTCTTCTTTACCGAATTCTTAAGACAGGTTTCAGGTTTGTCTCTTAATTGCTTTGAAAATTTACACTTTTCATCCACTTTCTCTCCTTTTAAACATAACAAACATGTTTTTCTTCAATCGATTTCACAGTTGTGAATTTCTTTCACACATTTTTTTCAGTCATTCAAAGTGCACTAACTGCAACAGTACTTTAAATATTCCAAACCAAACCTCATAATAAATAAAATATAAAAATGGAGAGCTGTCTATCATCAGCAAATGCAAGTTCTCTCGTACTCTTAAGTACCGTGTTAACAAAAAACCTTTGAACCAATGTGGCAATCACTTAATCATTTCGTAAAATTAAAAAGTAAATCTCTCTCCTTATCTGCATGAAAACACGAATAAAAAAAATATTAATGAGACGATTCCGATATTATCAAATTTGAACAAGATACAGACATCACAATCAGAGATTTCAACAGCGGATAAACAAGACTAGGTCACACCAATGCCCAGGAACAAGAGACCGTGCTGGCATGTAGCCAACTGAGTTGAACTGACTCTAGAGTCTAGACTCAAGTGCAACAGCAGTCAGTCGGAGTGTTCGATTTGAACCTGCGACTCGGCAGTTTAAGTTTTGCTCATTTGATTCGAGATAACGCAGCGGATTTGGTAATGTTTGTTTTGCTATATGCACTTGAATGAAATGTGATTTAGAGTGAATTCGGGGGATAAAGACTAAAAAGACACCGGGGTTTAGAATAAGTCTAATACAAGATTACGCTGTCAGTTATCGAAAGCCGAACATTTATTATTTCATTGGGTTACCGTTAGGCTAATAATAATAATTCAAAATTTTACGATAAGCAATTGCATGATAACATGTGAAAAACCACTTCACGATGCCAAGTACAATATAATGAACAAAAAACCAACACTGATTAGAGGTCACCTCATCTTATCTTCACAGAAGAAGATGAGGAAGAAGAAGAAAAAAAATCACTCACACAACGACTGGAAGATAAAAGAATGCAGGACCGTTGAACTTCAAGATGATGATATAATGTATTCCATGTGAGGTACGATTAGGTATATAGATAAGTGATGGCGCGAGATACACCGCTCTGACCTTTCACTGAAGATAATCTTTAACCCACTGAGACTATGAGAGAGAGAGAGAGAGAGAGAGAGAGAGAGAGAGAGAGAGAGAGAGAGAGATTCTTAGCTAGGATATAATGAGTCACTTGCGTTAAATATAAAAAAAAAAGTCACAGTAAAAGAGACAATGTAGTTTTACTGATTTAAAACCAACAACGATGCCAGCCACACCTCCACATTGGTCTGATTCATCCCAAGATAGTGATTGTCAAAAGGTTGAATTTCTTGGCTATGATATCGAATGCGATATAAAATTTAGGCCAAAGGATACCACTATAAGAGTAAAAAGGTTTGAAAGGCGTAACAGGAGGAAAACCTCTCATAATGCATATTGCAGATATAGAGGAGAGAGTACGAACAGAGGTACAATAAAATTGAATGAGGACGCTGCAAAGAACCTTATGTAATGCCTACAGTGCACCTGATACCTTCTTGGCTACGCATTTTTCTTTTTTAAATTCACGAAAGGAAAATTATTTGTGAAATAACGTCCATGGAGCAATTAAGTAATTGGACATTATTCCTACAAGGAAAATAACGCATTATTAAAAATAAGGTCACTACACTTTTACAACTTTCTTAAGGAGTCCTGACCTTTTAAATAATCAAAGACAATTCGGTCTCCAACATCCTGTTCTTAACTCTTATACGGAGCTATTTCGGCCAAAGAGCAACAGAATGACACAGCAGAAAAAAGTATACAGTAACCAGTTTTTTTTTCCCTTTCCGAGTTCGCTTTCTATTTGATCATACCTGGTTCACAGTCATCTCAGTCATGCGATAATTCGATGTGTGTGTGTGTGTGTGTGTGTGTGTGTGTGTGCTGTTACGTTGTAAACATCAACTCTCTCTGTAAATAGGTCTAAAGGTTCTGGTCTTTTCAATCCCCTGTTACGCTGTAATCCTCAGCATCAACTCTTCTCTCTCTCTATGACGAACCCATTACTAGTGAAATCGAGCTTAAACTAACATCTAACATCACCTGAAATATTTAAAAACCTATCTCGTAGTACCAGATTAATAATACATAAGCGGAGGTCAACGAACGTATTTTCTTTTTTGTCGACAGTAATTGCGGGAGGGAAATATTTGCACTTTCCTTGCCCGCGGTAAAATGTCTATATGAATAAGCGGCGTTACTTTCTCTCGAGTTTTCCCTTTAATATCTCTCTCTCTCTCTCTCGCGTCCAGTAATAATCAAGGGAAACTGTAATGCATAATGGCTGGTCGATCATCAATTTTTTTTTCTTTTGTGACACTATTCAATTTCCTTTCACTGGAAAGTTTTTTTTTCTTTTGAGAGAGAGAGAGAGAGAGAGAGAGAGAGAGAGAGAGAGAGAGAGAGAGAGAGAGAGAGAGAGAGAGAGAGAGACTCGCTATCATAAATCATTTGGCCTGATCACACCAACGTATAATTCAAAGATTATTATTATGCTAAGAGACAAAGAATTCCTCAGGTTTTTCTCCATTTCTTAAAGATCTAGTACTGTAATAGCACACCTTTCACAATTAAGTTGAACAAAACCAAAATTCTGTCTAGTTTCATGAGTAGAACACTATGCAGAAAATGTTGATACGATATCATAAATAACTGGATAACAATATTTATAAAATGCTTAGTCATATCAAAATGATAACCAAATTGTGTGCAAGAATTTCATTACACTGCAACTTTTCCGTCTTCAAGCAATGCATGGAATTGGATACCCTAATCCTCCTGCCTGACCTTGAACTACAGCGATGCTAAACATGATAAAAATGCCCCAAGGTGAAATCATGTGACATTAACAGGCAACAATGATTAACATAACTAGTATTTTAATGGATGGCTATTATGCGATGGCAATAACAGCACCCATTACAAAAGCAGAAGCGAGATACTTGTCCGGTCCTAGTCGTTGATAGACGAGAAACATTACCGAAACGTGTCTCGTCTCCTTACAGGCTGCATTTCCACACCCACACACGACCTACCAAAGCAGTAGTTGTCGTCGTCTGCTCCAAGATGATAAGTATGCCGGCATTAATTTACTATATCCTCCCTCAAAATGGGTTAGAATAAACCGTTATTTCGTAATACTTCCCCCTATACCGAGATAACTCTGCGAAAACTTCAAGTAAGTCCTCTTATCGCCGGCAATATTTGAAATTCTTGAATGTTCGCTCCGTCCTCAGACATTTTAACATCGGGTTGCGTGTTGCACCTCTTGATTCCCTAAATCATTACAGTTTGCTTATGTGCGACGGAAAATGATTATAAATGATATATAGATTAAGAGTAATTTTCCTTTCTTATATTCTTCGAACGGGGGACCCCTGGTGTTCAAAATGCGAGAAAAGTAATTACCAAACAAAAACCACCGATAACAAAACGGGACGTCCTGTTAGAGGTAAATTGAGTACCGTGATATTGCATATTACGAAGGAAGGACATTTCACTACATACGTCATGGACGTATATCTCAAAATCGCAAAAATAAATGTAAAAAATCAATAATACGCCGTGCGAATAACGGCGATCAGTTCCCGCAAATTTACAACGAACGCTAAGACACTGCTGGCCAATTGACGTACCTCACAGATTTGAGAAATAAATCGACGTGGGCCTCGAGGACCTTGCAATACCTCTCCATCATTTGCACGACGGACATTGTGGCGAGAATGCGAACGACACGACTGCTGACGACGAGAGGCGACGTCAGTGAAACGCGAGATTTGGAATTAAAAGGTTCGTCGGATACCGCCGAGTGTTCCTTCTGTGACCGCGGACCAAGCCCAACTGAGTTTTGTTTTGTGTGACTCTCTCTCTCTCTCTCTGGGCCTCCTCTGAGTGGGACTCTCTCTCTCTCTCTCTCTCTCTCTCTCTCAGTGAGGGAGCCCGGAGGTAGAGGTTGCTCTAGCTAGTTGCTGGTACCAGAGGGGAGAGGAGGAAACGGCAAAGAGCCAGTAAATGGTTCCTAAGTCCTAGCTAGCTGCTATCAGGGCTCCTGCTATCAATTTAATTTGCACGTTGAACTCCGTTAATTAATTAATTAAAGGTCTACATTGACAAATAGCTTCGACAATTCTTGGGAAATCCGTGTTTATGATATTACCGTATTTCATAGCTTCTGAGGACAATTTTGTTATCGGTTATTCGATTCTTTCCATTTATTCCGAGGCTTGCTTTGGGCATCTAAGGTAACAGAGGCAATGGAGTTAAAATTGGCTAGAAACATAGAGAGAGAAAATATATAATCTCGAAATGGCCTTATCAAATATTACTAATTTTCCCCGGTATTCACCGGGATGAACAGAGTTGCTTTTAGTTTATGTTGTATAAACTGACCTAAACGTGGTCAAAATACATATTGTGTATATGGGAAATGCCCAAATATACTTAAAATAAAGAAAAATCCTGTACATAAGGGTGTCTGCGTGTAAACATGCTTCCAATGTATAAATCATATTACAAAACTGAACTATCATAAATTTAAGAATCAATATATTGAGGTTTGTTTGAAAGATTGACATAATGTTCGACTGTGAAAGCGGAGAGAGAGAGAGAGGGAAATTTTATTGCATCTTTATCGTAGTGGAGTGGGGATTTGTCGTCAATACGATGGTGCACGTTTGATGGAGAACTGGTCTCACGTGTTCCTCCCCCGCCCCTCCCACTTCTCTCTCTCTCTCTCTCATCACAGTTACCATCCACAGCGGTCAACTAACAACCGTATACAATCTCAGTTTTTTAAAAGCCATTGCAGGCTGCCGGTCGAGGGTTAATCGGTTACGAACTGTGGTATAAGGTTTCATTTAAAGATATCATAACATTGAATATATGAACACGAGTCAAATTTCTTTGATGTTTTTTGCTTTTTAACCAGATTCCTGTTTTCAAACTTCAAGTTTACACTGCACTGGCCATTATTTTGGACTGTAGTTGCACTATGGAAATAGTTTAACCCTTGTGATACCCATGAATTAGGTCTAATGGCTGGGACAGTTTTTCGGAAAATACAAAATAAATTTTGTGTATTTTCCTTCAGAATTTTAGCCTTGAGGATAGTAACATAAGATTATATATATTTCTACATAGTGTCCAGCTGACTTTCCCAGAGGTCACAGACCTCTTACGTGTCAAGGACAGGTGACGATCGTCTTTTGTCAATAAGCCATTCCTTCGAAAGGTGGAAACTTCACGCACAGCTGATTGCGCAATTCCACATATGTGTAGTGCTGTTGAACTGTCTACCGCATATGTATTTCGTGAGCTTAACTTCAAAAGGGGGTTAGTATGAAGAACAGTAACGGAAATCCTTTTTTTTTTTCCTCTTTTTTTTTTTGTCACGAGTTTCCATAACTGCCACGTCACTGGGCAATCGATTTCACCTCCGCACTAGGGCAAAAAATAGAGAGAGAGAGAGAGAGAGAGAGAGAGAGAGTCTCTGAGATTGGCAAAGTTCGTTGCAACATTCATCTATTATTATTATTATTATTATTATTATTATTATTATTATTATTATGAGAGAGAGAGAAAGAAAGAGAGAGAGGACACAAGTCTCTAAGATTGGCAAAGTTAGTTACAACATTCATCTATTATTATTATTATTATTATTATTATTATTAGAGAGAAAGAGAGAGTGAGAGGGAGCATAGCACCAGAGAGTGTTTAACGTTCCAGCTCCTAGCCATACACTTTTCCAAACTTAACCGTAACACACACAAGTCGGTCAATGATCACGTACATGATTCACTAATTACGCCACCAGATAAACAATGCACTCTCCAAGAAACAATTAGAATTAGGATGTAGTGAAACGGAGTAGCAGCAGCAGTAGGCCTAGTGTCTATATTGTTAAAGGATGCAGCATTAGGCCTAGTGTAGACCACGGGATTCTACTAACCACCAGAGACGCGGTGTGAGCGCGTTTCTGTCAACTATTTCATTGTTTACTGTTTATTGACAGTACCCAAGACAACACTCGGTCACACCTTGGAACGAATAACAGCCACCCCCTCCCCTCTATACAGAACCCACCCAGTTCCTCCCTACCCTAGAACCATCACGCATGGTTAAACCACTTTCGACAAGTGTTTTCCAGCCAGCTTGGAATCCAGAGGTATTTCGCGTTGACTTATCGTAGTTCGCCATGAATAAAATATTTCTTAACAATCATGAAAAACACAAAGGTTAAACAATGTATTTATTTCATTTATTTGAAATATTTGTTTTTTCACGATTTTTTTTATTTATGCATTTTTCTTTTGTTTTCATTCGCGTCTTACTTTCATCTGCAATTTACGCAAATTCATTTATATATATATATATATATATATATATATATATATATATCTATATATATATATATCACATACAAACTCCAGTAACTGTTTTTATTTATAGACCAATATGGCACATCCGCCTACCCTATCACATTCATGAGCGTTTTCTGAGGAACCATTAATAATCCTCAAAGGGCTTTTCAAACTCCACAAGCGAAACGGAAACGTCTTTTGGATTAACCAGATGTTGTCCCGGGCGCAATAATAATTCATCACAGGTGAAAATAGTAACATAAAACCGGGTACAAAGAGTTAGGCTATAGTACGGACTGGCTGGCTAACAACCAACCGCCCCCGCCCCCCCCCCCCCCCTCTCTCTCTCTCTCTCTGAGAGAAAATCATTTTCTTTAGTCTTGCATTTCCTCTCTCTCTCTCTCTCTCTCTCTCTCTCTCTCTGATTTTCTGTTATTATCCGGGAGAGAGAGAATATCTTTAGTCTTGCATTTCTCTCATTTCCTCTCTCTCTCTCTCTCTCTCTCTCTCTGATTTTCTGTTATCATTATCTGGGAGAGAGAGAGATGATATCTATTGTCTTGCATTTCTCTCTCTCTCTCTCTCTCTCTCTCTCTCTGAGATTTTCTCAGTTATTATCTGACAGAGAGAGAGAGAGAGATTAGGTCTAATCACGATAAAAATATTTCTCTCTAAACCTTAACATTCTGCAACAAGGCGACAACATCTAAAGAAAGCGAGACGAAAAGGAAAAAAAAAGCGACAAATGAAAGTTTTAAAGAAAACAGAGATACGTGATACGCCCATGACTCAGGAAGAAGAAGAAGAAGAAGAAGAAGAGGGAAAATGCATAGGGCAAAAACAGAACCACTTTCTCTACAAAGGAATGCTTGATCTTGCTGAGTCAGAAATTGCTTGGCGTTGCTAAACAGTACACTATCAGCATAAAACGCTTCTTTGCAAGTTGCAGTCTTTGGGCTATGGTTTTATATCTGTGGTTAAAAGGCCCTTGCTTGCACTGTCTAATCAGGTTGCAAGACGCAGCGTGGATATGCAATGTTTGCAAGGAACGTTAAGTTATACTATCGGTCACATTGTTGGAACCTGGAGAATGATGGTAATTTAACAGTGCGTAATATGTTGGCTATTCTCTCTCTCTCTCTCTCTCTCTCTTCTCTCTCTCTAAGTGCATAAAACAAAAATTGCCTTAACTTTTTAAGTAAAAGTAGGATTACCTTTCCAAGTTCACAAGTGCACAAAAAAAAAGGGGGGGGGGGGGGGGGGTTCGCTCTTTTTAAATTACGAAGCTTGAAGAAAAAAAAAATTCTATCGTAAGACTAATTTTATCATCAGTATCACAAACGACACACTACCTAATATTGCTTGTTCCTTTCAAGCAGGAGTGATTTTTTTCCATGATAATCAGTCCACAAGACGATGATCATCGAACCATTTTAAGTAGTCTGTCTCATGCTGACCTGAGTCTAATATCAATAATGAAACTTCAGTTTTACAAGATGCTTCTGAATTTCTTAATAATAATAATAATAATAATAATAATAATAATAATAATAATAATAATAATAATAATAATAATAATAATAATAAGCAACTCTGAATCACATGGCTGAGAAATGTACATTTAATGTCATTCACTGTTACTCGATAACATTCATGCTTCAGAACAAATGCACTTTGACTCTTTGAGTCTAATCTCGGCTATCTTGAAAGAGCTGAGCTATAATTAGTTACAAATAACGTCATGCTTTCACTACCATATATTTGCGCCAGAAACGCAACAGTGGTTGTGAATTTGGAAACTGAACTTAGCCAACCTGTCAGCATTTCAACTTTTACGTTAATTTCATAGTTCACGTAATGAAAACCAGTTCTCCCGTACGAGACAAATTTCATGACAGCTTTGAAGAGCTTCCAAAGCACTTCTAAGTATCACTGAAGAATACAAGTATTAGTAATAGCGTATTCTTTGTTATCTGAAATGCTGACATTACTGTACACATTCTTGCTGACTGGTAAAATCAAGTGGCTTTGATTTATTAGGGAACATGGCAGCAAATCCTGTAATCGATGATGATTGGCAAGCAATATATTGTATTTCTATGATGCTCAGGAGTATATGTATAACTTTTGGAGACAAGTAGTATACACGTGTTCACACTATTAAGTTCTCCATTACCCAACTGGGCAACAGATCCTTCTATGTTTAAGAAAACTGCTTTCAAGTGAAAGGATTCAATGAGCTCCTAGGTCTAAGGCTATGTCAGATCAGATACCAGTTCTTGAAGCTCAAAGATGCTGGAAGAAATTGAAGGAAAGCCATGATAAAGGATGCTGGTAGCGTCTATACAGGAGCTGGTGCCCATATTTTAGGTTAAAAAGACCACATCACCACGAAGAACTGATGCTCAAGGGTGACTGGGAGCCGAAAATATGCTGGGTGACACATAGGCCTAGGATAATAGACGCAGCTAGTCGTTGCGACAGATACACTCATGGAAGAAGCCGCTGAATTTTGAGTAGATTCGTAAAGGTGATGGAGGTTTCCAATATATGCTGGCAGTTGATGATCGAAAATAACGGACAAGACCAAAATTATCTTTTAGCTGGAGTTTTACCGCACAAGAATACGTGGAAATCTGTGTATGTGAGGCCAAGAGCACGATGACCTCGCATTCCATAATTAACGTTAATTGATTCCCATAGGGTTAAATTATCATTAATTTTAATGAGAACTCCCTCGGTTCCTGGGGCGTCATTGGCTTTAATGAACTCCCCAGGTGCTAAAAGTATATATACCAGTAGCACTAAGAATTACTAGCTGTACTTTAAAAGATGAAATCAAGTGTTAACAAAACGGGGATATTAAGAACCATTACTCTTCGGTCTGAAAAAAAAGTGCTCTTGAGTAGCCGAAGACATTTTTTTTTAACAAGAATTAATTTCTTTTTTAGCCCGGCTTTTGCTCACATGAATTTATATCGAAGTTGAGAGAGAGAGAGAGAGAGAGAGAGAGAGAGAGAGAGAGAGAGAGAGAGAGACTGGGTCGAAAGGTAGATATAAAATGTTATCATGAGACTAGAGTCCATGAGTCACTTAATGCGACAGATAATATATTTAACACAAGACTGTCGCTAACAATGACCAAAAGATAACGCCGAGAATATCGCTCTTATTTACGTAAGGAGTTCGGAAGAAAGGACACCTTGATATAATAACGTCTGCATTTTAGAGATAACTTATATATCGACCATTTCCTTACGTAAGGCACCAAGAGTCAGGCAGGTGTTCTAATGAGTGAAGGAAGGGTTGTTGGGACAGTAGACTATGTACACGTAAAAACACGCACATACATCGAGTCGCGTACACATTGACGCAGTTATTCGCTATTTATAAGAATCTGTACGTTAAAAAATGTGTGAATGTTTTCACTAGAGTTAGAAAACTTTCCGTTACAAAGGCGTATACATCGAGACCGTACACATATTTACAAAGCCATCGCTCCTTATGCAAACCAGACCGTACAGCGCAATGATACCATAGGTATTACTTCATAAAACGTCTACACGAAATATGAGAAAACTATAACGAAACTGTGGCGTCGCCATCCACACTAACCAGGGACACCACCGTAGTCCCAAAGGGGGGCGAACTATAACCATCTTGATCAATAAGAATGCGGAGCAACGGCTCACGTACAGTCCTGCCCGGTTGCAGCATGGTCTAGAATCCTTCAGAACGGACAAGGAATACAAATCTTAAAAGCACCTCGGCCCGTCACTGCAGCGTCGTAAGGGCGAGAATAGCGTTGCGTCGAATGGACACTTAACCCTAAATGTGTTAGAACGAGGAGAGACGAAGAAGCTGCCGCTGGTGAGAATGATTGTGGAAGCACACCTGCAAAGCAGCAACAGGGCGCAACGTATGCTATTAGGCCGAGTTCTTGAGGCTATAGGGTACATAGGACTACCAAACTGAAACTTTCAAATAGGTTCAAGGTTCTCTGCAAACATACGACGAATTCATTCATACTGGAATGATTAACCTTCACGTACCTGTAGTACACACAAGCACAACGAGACAGACATTATACTAGTTATGACTAAATGTGATAAACCTTAACCATTTCACATCCTGCTCATACAGAACATTTTGACCCAAAGGATTCTAGAAGAGAATTTATCCTTCTCGTTTTGTTATCAAATCTTTATTACAGATTAAATGAATTTCCTCAGCCTTGACAGTAAAATCTAGAATAAAATCAAACTTAAATTTTTTTAATAGAATAACAAAGAAAGTATGAATATATCTTTGAACTGCTAATTTACTGAACCAAATCGACGCTTTCATGAAATAAACCATACACAAAATATTCAAAATTACAAAATTACTAGTTACAAGTTTAAAATTAGTCTGTTCTAATAAAAAATAATTAAAATCATGAAAATCTTTAAAAAAAAAAAAATAAGCTACAGCCATTTAAAAAGGATATCTCAGGTTCAGAGAAAATGGCTTGCAACATTCACAGAATTGCTGCCACATATGCTACATCATTTACTATTACTCTTCTTGCTCTTTCTTCTCTCAAGGATTATTTTGCCTTGTGACAGCTTTTTGAAGTTTTTTTTTTTTCAATACTTTTGGCATCATTCGAGAAATAGATAAAATAAATAAGTCGGCTAAAATCTTACCACCAAGAGATACAACGGAGTAACCCTAATTAGTATATGGTTCAAACCGCCACGGTTTGTAATATTCCCAAGTAACAAGTATTTTAGGTATGTTTTCGTAGATTGGAAATTTTCACAAAGCACGCAAGAGGAATGCACACACACGCAGGAAACAGGAACTGCTAAAATTACTCACAGGAATCATAGGATATGCGTCGTAGTCCTTCGTCAGAACGTTGCCACACGATGATGTTTCATTTTCATGAATTCAGCCGATATCGCGTTTTCAAAATTTCCCGGCCAAATCTCTCTCTCTCTCTCTCTCTCTCTCTCTCTCTCTCTCTCTCTCTCTCTCTCTCTCTCTCTCTCTCCAGGTTAAATCAATCCTGTGTAATCGATGCTTTTGTTGTAGTCACAACAAACTTCCCTGAAAAGCAAAGGCAAATGATGCCAAACACCACTATTGTATGTGATTCGTCATTCTTATTGTTTTTGGTTAATTAAGGAATTTTTATATATCAACGCCAAAAAAAATGAAAACTTTGGTGAAGATAAAACTATAAAAACCTACAACACCTATAAATACAGTAGGCCTAATCAGTATTTCATATATTTCATCTTAAGTTTCTAGCGTCTAAGGCCAAAATACTTACTATGAAATCTTTAACAAAGTTTACTATAAAATATTCGGCACCGTTTTCTCAAATGTTTTCGACGATCACAGAAAACGGTTAGTTCCATTAAGTAAATCTCCCTTATATAGAATTCATTTCATAGTTGTAAATGTAGCTGTAATGATTTGGAAAAGGTAATAATAATAATAATAATAATAATAATAATAATAATAATAATAATAATAATAATAATAATAATAATACGATTGTGGATTTATTCACCAATAATAACAATAAGACCTACCCACAGGGACTATATCTTAGCTGGTTTTTTGTATAATAATAATAATAATATAAATAAAACCAACCTAGGCATGGCATGGATAGACTATAAGAAAGCCTTCGACATGATACCACACACATGGCTAATAGAATGCCTGAAAATATATGGGGCAGAGGAAAACACCATCAGCTTCCTCAAAAATCACAATGCGCAACTGGAATACAATACTACAAGCTCTGGAATAAGACTTGCAGAGGTTAATATCAGGAGAGGGATCTTCCAGGGCGACTCACTGTCCCCACTACTCTTCGTAGTAGCCATGATTCCCCAAGACAAAAGTACTACAGAAGATGGATGCCGGGTACCAACTCAAGAAAAGAGGTAACAGAATCATCCATCTGATGTTCATGGACGACATCAAGCTGTATGGTAAGAGCATCAAGGAAATAGATACTCTAATCCAGACTGTAAGGATTGTATCGGGGGACATCAGGATGGAGTTTGGAATAGAAAAATGCGCCTTAGTCAACATACAAAAAGGCAAAGTAACGAGAACTGATGGGATAAAGCTACCAGATGGGAGCAACATCAAACACATAGATGAGACTGGATACAAATACCTGGGAATAATGGAAGTAGGGGATATAAAACACCAAGAGATGAAGGACACGATCAGGAAAGAATATATGCAGAGACTCAAGGCGATACTCAAGTCAAAACTCAACGCCGGAAATCTGAATAAAAGCCATAAACACAACAATTGGTGACAGTTGCCAGTAATCAGATACAGCGCAGAAATAGTGGAGTGGACGAAGGCAGAACTCCGCAGCATAGATCAGAAAACCAGGAAACATATGACAATACACAAAGCACTACACCCAACAGCAAATACGGACAGACTATACATAACACGAAAGGAAGGAGGGAGAGGACTACTAAGTATAGAGGACTGCGTCAACATCGAGAACAGAGCACTGGGGCAATATCTGAAACCCAGTTAAGACGAGTGGCTAAAGAGTACATGGGAAGAAGGACTAATAAAAGTAGACGAAGACCCAGAAATATACAGAGACAGGAGAATGACAAACAGAAACAGAGGACTGCCACAACAAACCAATGCACGGACAATACATGAGACAGACTAAAGAACTAGCCAGCGATGACACATGGCAATGGCTACAGAGGGGAGAGCTAAAGAAGGAAACTGAAGGAATGATAACAACGGCACAAGATCAGGCCCTAAGAACCAGATATGTTCAAAGAACGATAGACGGAAATAACATCTTTCCCATAGTAGGAAGTGCAATACGAAAAATGAAACCACAAACCACATAGCAAGCGAATGCCCGGTACTTGCACAGAACCAGTACAAAAAGAGGCATGATTCAGTGGCAAAAGGCCTCCACTGGAGCCTGTGCAAGAAACATCAGCTACCTTGCAGTAATAAGTGGGACGAGCACCAACCTGAGGGAGTGATAGAAAACGATCAGGCAAAGATCCTCTGGGTACTATGGTATCAGAACAGATAGGGGTGAAATCGTGCAAATAGACCAGACGTGACGTTGATTGAGAAAGTCAAGAAGAAAGTATCACTCATTGATGTCGCAATACCATGGGACACCAGAGTCGAAGAGAAAGAGAGGGAAAAAAATGGATAAGTATCAAGATCTGAAAAATAGAAATAAGAAGGATATGGGATATGCCAGTGGAAATTGTACCCATAATCATAGGAGCACTAGGCACGATCCCAAGATCCCTGAAATGGAATCTAGAAAAACTAGAGGTTGAAGTAGCTCCAGACTCATGCAGAAGAGTGTGATCCTAGAAACGGCGCACATAGTAAGAAAAGTGATGGACTCCTAAGGAGGCAGGATGCAACCCGGAACCCCACACTATAAATACCACCCAGTCGAATTGGAGGACTGTGATAAAAAAAAATAAAAATAATAATAATATTGTGGATTTGTTCACCAATAATAACAATAACTACACACCAGACTATATCTTATCTGGTTGGTATAATAATAATAATAATAATAATAATAATATCCTATCCTCATTTCGGTCTTTGCAATGTTATTTGCTAATAAAGGCGGTGGATATTGAAGCCACTTGTTGCAACAAATGGCTGCAATAGATGCCCCCTTCTGATATTGCAGGTCTAAGTTGCCTTATACTAAAGGCGTTATGGTTCATATCGAGGATACATATGAATTTTAAAGAGAGGCTGTTTCTTCACTGACATCGGCCTAAGATTACTTATTTTTTCCCGTTTTCTTTAAATGTAATTTTGAGAAACGTTATGGACACCTTACGTTTATATATATATATATATATATATATATATATATATATATATATGATATATATAGATATATAGAGATATATATATATATATATATATATATTATCTATATATATATATATATATATATATATATATAATATATACCACATGAATGTCATAGTTTAGACCCACAGTCACAAAGACTACAAAATAAAACCATCACTATCAACATTGTTGCTTCAAATCAGTTTAGATAGACTTAACAAATCTGAAGAATTAAAAGCCTAGACCTAGACTAACTATTTGTTAAGAGGAAGGTGAATATTATATCTGAGCGAAAATTTGAGAAATTGAACAGCTGGATGAAGACTAAAAGGGAATGCAGAGAGATACGAAGGTTATTAGAAACGATTTTTTGTATTACCATCTACAATACGACAAGCGAGAGACGCACTAGTCACTGAGAAAAGTTAATATTTACTTACATAATTTACAGTTTTGTTCTCTATAAAGCTCACTTCTTTTGTTTAGTAAAGAGACGCCACTGAGTTATTCCGTGGGTTGGAAAGGATGTCTCACCTGCGAAGAAAAAAAAAATGAATAAAATGAATTAGGACTGGAAGGTTTGACGTTAAAAATGTTTTTTTTTTTTTGTCATGATTCCCTCAACTTAGAATATTTGAAGTTGCAGGACTTGTCCATTTTTCCTTCCCACTCGGTGGAAAATGCTCTCTCTCTCTCTCTCTCTCTCGCTCTCTCTCTCTCTCTCTCTCTCTGGACATGTTTCTTAAAGGATACAATCTACGAAACACTCATCCCATACAAGGTATGGAGTAGTGTTTCTCTCTCTCTCTCTCACTCTGGACGCGTTTTCTTAAAAGATATATCATATATATATAAGTAATCTATATATATGTCTATAGTATGTTTTATAGATATATATATATATTTAAATAATATATATATATCTAATAATATCTTATAATATCTAAATTATATTATTTATATTATATTATATATATATATCCTCAACGACACAATGTCTCGTTTTACTTAAACCCAGCCAAAGCGTGATTGAATCCAGCAGAGCGGACGAGGAAACACTTGATTATTTTTCAAAGCTTCGCGCCCTAAAGGTATTTAATCATCTACCCCGTTGCAAGCACCAACTAATTACTTAAAGGCAGAGGCGAAAAATCCCGGGATAGATTTGAGCCGTGATGCAAGAGCGAGGAAAATTATATATATATATATATATATATATATATATATATATATATATATATATATATATGAGGAGAGAGAGAGAGAGAGAGAGAGAGAGAGAGAGAGAGAGAGAGAGAGAGAACGTGTTCTAATCGGTGGTGGTGGATTTAACCAGGTTGAATGGGGAATTACCTAGACGGGAAAAATTTTTGAATCGTAATACGATGGTATAAATTATATTATGATCACTCGCGTCATATTCTCTCTCTCTCTCTCTCTTCTCTCTCTCTCTCTCTCTCTCTCTCTCTCTCAACTCGAATATTAGAAGCTCACAGACAGTACTTTTATGTCGAAACGAACATGTGTATGAAGTCTTATTATGAACACTTACGCATATTCTCTCTCTCTCTCTCTCTCTCTCAACTCTCTCTCTCTCTCTCTCCTCTCTCACCACTCGAATATTAGAAGCTCACAGAGTAGTATACTTCGTGTTGAAACGAACATGTGTGAGTGAAGTCGACAGCTGAAAGCATTCTTTTAGTTTACAAGTAATCAATAATTCATTACAATCCTGATTACATTTTACCAGCTGTCCATCAAGTACTCATTGGTATTAAGACGTGACAAAGGAATGACCGGGATAAGTATAAACATCTGTTCAGCGGCGATCTCCTTGGCTATATTGACAGGGACCGTTCACTGCGTTTAATTAACGTCTCCTCGAGGGAGCGTTCTCTCTCTCTCTCTCTCTCTACCGTGACAATGGTGAGCAAACAAGCGCGGGAAAACAAAGGATGGGAGTACTTTTTTGACAAAGGATCTGACGATTTGTCAAATGGTCTTGCTATGAGAGAGAGAGAGAGAGAGAGAGAGAGAGAGAGAGAGAGAGAGAGAGAGAGAACGACTACAATTACCTCTTTGTAACCCAGAAATGATGGCATGCACATTGACTACGGCCATCTCTCTCTCTCTCTCTCTCTCTCTCTCTCCAGAGCTGTGTTTCGGGATCGAACGCAGGTCCTCTCGGTATAGAGCAGCAAGCGGTACTATATACTAATTTCAACAGCATTACGAGACCAGAGAGATGATGGCCGTAGTCAAAGTGTGGTACACCAACATCTCTCAGTTAAAAAACGGATCGCCTCAGAGAGATAATTAGTACTCTCTCTCTCTCTCTCTCTCTCTCTCTCTCTCTCTCTCTCTCTCTCTCTCTCTCCATAGACTCTTCTCTAGCGTTAAAGATTTAATATTAAACGTATCTATCTTGACTGATTAATTCCTGGTACTATCGCTGCGCGGTTCCAGACGAAGATATGACTGGCTTAAGCTAGGCCTATACAACTCGTTTTTGACACTTTATCAGTGTAAACCTGATTTCAATGTGTCTTGTTGGGGAAGAGATATAAATATATATTAATAAATAGATCGACAGATAGATTTAAGAAGAAAAAGAACCAATCTGACATTCCTCCAGGGTAGGAGAAATGGCTACCAATTCCTAGACCCAACCAACCAACCCTACCCACCCTCCCACCTCCCCCACCCACGCCCCCGTCCCAGAACCTCCAGACGCGAGCAGCACTTGTCAAAATCATTTCCAAAACGTTTTTTTTTTTAATACTTAACAAGACGGGGGGACGGAGGTCAGGGTCCATTTGGATTCATTTGCCAAAATGAAGAGAATGAAGAGAGATGACGTTTCATTCCCAATACGCCACTGCATTCTGATTCTCTCTCTCTCTCTCTCTCTCTCTCTCTCTCTCTCTCTCTCTCTCTTTTATATTGCCTTGTAAATTGTGCCTGGAAGGAAGGGTGTTACTACGCTATGCTGATAAAAAATTCGAGGTAGAAGAAATTCTATTTTAAATAAATGGACTACTTCGGGGGGTGGGGGGGTCGCACCCTCATCCCAAAAGAACAGGAGTGAAAGTGTATATATATATATATATATATATATATATATATATATATATATATATATATATATATATATATATATATATATATATATATATATATTATTATATATTGCTACTTTCAAAATGCATGTTTTCCCCTCTTTGAAATGTCTTGTAGATTGTGTAACATTTTTTCAGATTCCTAGATAGCTTAGAATAGGATGTTTTAAAATGTGTGTTCAGATTTCGCATTAACGTCTTGTAAAAGAATATATATAATAATAAAGAGAGAGATCCTTGTCTTTTCAAGCTGCAAATGTTTTAAACTTTTATGTCAGCACTTTGAAATTAGAGTCTGCGAGATCCGTTTGCGTCCCTGCTCTGTCAGCGCGTTTGATAATGAGCTCGACTCTTTTTACGTGGTCATCAAAAACATGTCAATCTAATTATCGTTTACCCTCCATTTCAATCGGGTACGTATCTGTTGAGCAGTCTTGTCTTGTACGCGTATATCTTTGTCAAGTCCCACATGGATGTTGCACATTGTGTGTGTAAGATTGCGTCAGATTTCAGAACTTTCGAGAAGCTTTCGTGCCTAGAACGTTTTGAGACATCTGCTCTGTCATTTCCATAAAGGAAGAGATTTTCATTCGATCTTAAGACCTCGAGGCAGTTAGATCTCCCTCTCTCTCTCTCGCTCTCTCTCTCTCTCACTCGACATCGAGATTAAATTTAACGTAACGTAAATTTGGTCACTCATATTGTGAGAATTGTATATTTGATATTTCTTAGAATATTTAGTTTATTTAATTCTTTTGTGGAATCTGAACAAACATTTCGTAACGGCGCCTTGTTTTTTTTTTTTGTGAAAGAAAGTAATTTACAAGAGAAGAAAAGAAGTTGGTATACCAAAAAGGTAAAGTGTGTTATATTTTTATTAGTTGCAACTAATAATTGTTAGGAACAGTGAATAACTAATAATGGATAGGGAGTGTGTTTAATTAATAATTGATAGGAACTGTTGTCTGTTACGAAGGTTTGGTAAAAACTGTTGGTTAGTGTTTTTGAATGAAAAAGATTTACACTTTTACACATTGCTGATATTTTTTGTGTTTGTGTCTGTTCCATTGTTTGTGCATTTATTCATTTTCTTATGAAGTGTGTCTTTTTGTTTTATATTTTCATTTGCATTCACCATTTTTAATTGACTTAGTTATTTTCATTGCTTTATCATTGCACATTTAATTAAATTTAACACTTGTGAATTTATTTGCCTTTACTTAGAATTCTTTCAAGTTTTATTGTTGTTTAGCACTTGTGAATTAATTTCAAATTTTCAGTTATTGCCTAACACTTTTGAATTTTGATTGAATTAATTTTCTTGAATTTTATGATAAATTAATTTTGATTTAATTTTACTTAATCTGATTCAAGAATTAATTAAAACTTTACTTTGTTTCAAGTAACAGTAATTTTCCCTGATATTGTGAATTTCACTTATAAATTTTGAATTTAATAATAAATTTTTGTATTTAAAATTTTTATAAGTGTTTTCTTTATCTTACACCAGTTATAAATTAATATATAATTATGACTTATAGTTCATGTTAGGTAGAAAAACATAGAGTGGTAATTGATTTGCTTTCCTTCAATTTAATTGAAGTGACTTAGAACCAGGGAAGTTACTTAGACTTCTGAAATCAGGGAAATACTTAGAGTTTTGAAAGTTGTTGATGGAGTGATGCCCTTTGATTAATTTAATTACTTACAAGATTAACTCACACCTGTTTTGAGAACTTAGTCTGATTTTCTGGCAATACTGGTAATGTGAATTAAGGGATCACTGTTGCCTTTAGTGTATTCAGTCGTTTAAATGTGTTATGAGGGTTCAGGTGTTTGGCTTTTGGTGAGGTAATATTTGATGCATGGTAACCAGATACTTGGCACTTAGTACCTATTGTTTAATGGTGCCCAGAGACCCAGGAAAGCAGATTTCATTATCACTCTAGAATATACTGGTGGTGTTAGGAATATATTTTGTTAGGAGAGTGACCATATAGTTTTGTTTGCATTTATTGTATTGAATTGTAAATTGATAACTTAGAGGGAAAATGGCTCAGTTCAATGTTCAGGAATTTTTAGCAGCTCCTTCCGTCCAAGTTCTGTCTGAAACCACTCTGTCTAGAGCACAGTGGAGCGCTTTAGCAGAGGCATGTGGTGGTTATGTGTCTACTAGTATGGTAAAGGCACAAATAAGATGTATTGCTATGGAATCATTGATAAACTCTGGTAGAATAACTGATGAAGATGAGTTAGAATTGGCTCAAGAGTTGTTGAATGTAGCCACGTGCTGATCTCATAAATAAGCTAGGCAGAAAAGAAAGAGAAAAGTGATGCAGAGTTAGAGCTTAGACGCATTGAAGCAGAAGAGAATTTGATTAAGCTAAAAATGCTTGCTGAAAGAGAGAGAATGCAAGCTGAAAGAGAGAGAATGCAAGCTGAAGAGAAAGAATAGACAGGGAAAAACAAGAAAGAAGAGAAGAGAAGAAGAAAAAAGCAGCAGAAGAGGAAAGAAGAAAGAATAAAAGAGGAAGAGAAATCGCAGACATGAAAGGGAAATGGAATTAATAAAAGCTAGATCCACATTACCTGTAACACCGTCTAACCCTAACAAGGTAATCAAGACCCTGTATTTGATGTAGTGAGAGTACAGAAGTTAAATCCCCTAAGTTTACTGAAGAAGCTACCAGATGGAGTTTTTTGATCACTTTGAGAAAGTGGCTTCAGGTATGGGATGGCCAGAGGATAAATGGTCAGTTTGCTACAAAGTGTCTTGATTGGTAAAGGGAGAAGTGCTTATCTAGCCTTAACAGCTGATCAGTGTAAAGACTACAAGGTACTTAAACACAGTGTGCTACAAGTTTACCAGATGACCCCAGAGTACTACAATGAGAGATTCAGAAATTTAAGAAAAGATGAGAAGGGGTGGGAACCTTCTTAGATTATGCTTACAAAGTGAGAAGGTGTTTCAAAACCGTTGGGTAGAAGCTGCTAAAGTTAAAACTTTTGATGAGTTAGAAGAGTTACTTGTTCTTGAAAACAGTATCTTAAGGGAATTCCTGAACATATAAGAGCCTATTTAAGAGAGAGAGAAGTGAAGAAACTTGACAAAGCCGCTACACTTAGTGAAGATTACAATATAATCAGTAGCAAACGTAATTACAATGTCAAGTACCAGAGTCAACAACGCCCAGGTTTTAAGTCTTATCCAAATAACAGGAACAAATTTAATGGGAAACCTTCAAGTGATACTACTAAGAGTACACAAGGTAATACAGTCAGCAAATTAATGTGAAATCCTCATCCAGTTTTCAAGACAGTTACAGAAACCTAATGTTGTCTGTTTCAAGTGTGGAAGAGTAGGACACTACAGTCAGAGTGTTACCGGAATCAACAGCAGTCAAAACCAGTTAGTCAAGTTGTGAAACAAAACTACGAAGAGCAGTGTGGGAAAGAATCAGACTCCAGAGAAGAAGAAACTAAACAAGCTGAATGTTTAGCAACCAGTGGAAATGTTACCTCAAGCAGTGAGTGGTTAAGCAGTGTGGAGGCTTTTAAGCCCATATATCTATGAGGGGTATGCTGTCAACTCAAGAAGTGAAGTATGCCGTTACCAGTCAAGATATTACGTGATACAGGGAGTAACCATAGTGTGGTAGTACGTGGTTCTCACCCTCAGTTGGAGAAGAGTCTCACAGGAGATTCAGTTATTTTGAAGGGTATAGGAGGAGAGGAAGTAACTCCTATATGCCGCTTACACCTGTCTGTAAATGGTGACAGGGAATGTTGATTTTGCTGTAAAGGACTCACTGGCTGTGGAAGGTATACATGTTCTGTTGGGGAATGAAGTTGGTGGTGTGCCATTATTCCTTGTCCTGTAGTGACAGACAAAACCATTGAGGATTAGTCCTACAGAAGAGTTGGAGAAGAATAACCCCCACCTGTTTTCCTAGTTGTGTAACTACCAGAAGTATGAAGAGGACTACGACTATAAGTGAAGAAAACTGAGGATTTACACACCCAAGAAGGATCAAGTGAATGATCTTTGTGCTTAGAAGAATTATTCCAGGGAAGTGAAGTTTCCCATAGTGCTGACCAAGAAGAGATTTCCCAAGAAGATGAAGAAGACGACGACGAAGAAGAAGAACCTGATGTTTCCTGAAGAGACTCCGAGTAGTCAAAGTGTGCTGAATGAAGACAGTAGTGAAACTACAGTAGCTGAGTTAGCAGATATTGAGAATTCAACCCTTGAAGTTGGTCAAGTGACAAGAGAGAAGCTGATGGACTTGCAGAAGAAGGATGCATCGTTAACTGATTTGTTCTTCAGAGTTGTTGATCGAGAAGAGATGCAACAAACTCCTACCTGTTACTATCTGAAGGAAGGTTTGCTGATGAGGAAGTATAGACCTACAGATATACCAGGAGATGCTGTATGGGGCGAATATCATCAAATTTTGATTCCATATTCATTGAGAAAGCAAGTGGTTGCAGTAGCTCATGAGTCTGGACATATGGGAATCAGGAAGACTGTGGAGAAGATCATGAAATATTTTTTTCTGGCCTGGACTTCACAGAGATGTTAGCAGGTTTTGTCGTGAGTGTCATACCTGCCAGATAGCTGGAAAACCGAATGAAACCATCAAGAAAGCCCCCCTACAACCTATAGAAGTTAGAGGGAGAACCCTTTAGCAAAGTGATTATTGATATGGTTGGACCATTGCCGAAGACAAAGAAAGGAAATGAGTATTTGTTGACATTAATGTGTCCAGTGACAAGGTATCCAGAAGCATTCCCTGTTAGAAACATATCTGCCAAGATAGTTGTTGAAAAAACTTGTGGAGTTTTTTCTCAAAGTTTGATACCAGAAAATAGTACAAAGTGACAGAGGAACAACTTTACTTCAAAGTTATTCCAGGATGTGATGAATTTGTAGGAGTGAAACAACAGTTATCCACTGCCTATATCCAGAAACTCAAGGTGCCTTGGAAAGGTTCCACCAGACATTGAAAAGTATGCTGACAAAGTATTGTCTGAGTCAGGAAGAGAATGGGATGTTGGTTTACCATAATGTTGTTTGAAGTTAGGAATGCTTATCAAGAAAGTATGGGATGTTCACCTAATGAGATGATTTTTGGAAGAGAAGTGAGAGGACCGTTGAAGATTCTTGCAGAAAATTGGGAAGAAAATCAAGAGGAAAGCCAAGCAGAGTATGTGAAGAACTTAAGGAAGAGGTTGAAAGAGAGATTAGAAAATTCTCTTTAGAAAACTTGAAAATGAGTCAAGAGAAAATGAAAAGGAGATTTGATGCTAAGACTAAGCTAAGAAGTTTTAGTGTTGGTCAACAAGTGTTAGTGTTCTTACCTGTCAAGAGATTTCCCCTCACTAATAAATTTTCAAGGTCCTTACAAGATAATTCAGAAGTTAAGTGATAGAACTTATGTGATTGATACACCAGAAAGAAGAAGAAGACAAAGGAAGATACATGTGAACCTCTTGAAACCTTATTTCTCAGAAACTAAAACTGAAACTGTGTCAGTAACCCAGACAAATTTATCTACAGAAGACGATGATGGCTACGAATTGGGGAGCTGCAAGCAAGATGAATAATTCTTATTTTCAATTTTGGAAAATTTGGAGGATAAACTGAAACATCTGAGTGTTGAACAAGGTGAGACTTAAGTGACGTAATTAGAAGTTTTCCAGAAATTTTTTCAGATGTGCCTAGACGTACTGATCTGACCAAGCATGAAATCAGGATTCAAGAAGATGGAAAACCTTTCAAGCAAAGAGCCTATCGCTTATCACGTATCATCGAGATGTTTTGAAGAAGGAAGTTGAGTATTTGCTGCAACATGGATTAGCAGAACCCAGTTCAAGTCACTTTAGTTCTCCATGTGTTTTAGTGAAGAAACCAGATGGTTCATTTAGGATGTGTACTGATTATAGGAAGCTGAACTCTATCAGTGTGGCTGATAATATCCTTTGCCTCTTATAGTCAGTTACTTGATAATATTGGGCAAGCCAAGTTTGTTTCCAAGATAGACTTGTGAAAGGATTATTATCAAATTCCCTTAGATGAGAATGCGAAGCTGCTGTCAGCTTTTATTACTCCTTTTGGACTATATCAGTATACTGTTCTGCCGTTTGGTCTGATGAATGCACCCGCAACATTTCAACGAGTGATGGATCAAACTGCTAGGATCAATAGAAGGAGTAGGTGTATACCTAGATGACATCGTGATTACTCTACAACGTGGGAAGAACATCTGAAGATTCTGAAGAAAGTTTTCAAGAAACTACAAGAAGCAGGATTAACAGTCAAACCTAGAGAAGAGTGAGTTTGGAAAGGCAACTGTACAGTATCTTGGGTTTGAAGTTGGGAAAGGCCTCTTGCTCCAGTAAATGCTAATGTAGAAGGTATCCGTAAGGCTACCCACCTACTACCAGGAAACAGCTACAGAGATTTTTAGGCATGGCTGGTTTCTATCGTCGTTTTTTTTGCCCAAATTTCTCAGCCGTAGTAGCTCCCTTGACAGACTTGACTAGTCCCAAAGCTAAGTTTATTTGGACTCCAGAGTGTCAAGAATCCTTTGAGAAGGTAAAAGCCATTTTAAACTTCAAGACCAGTACTTCAAGCTCCAGACTTCGACAAGAAATTTGTGATACAAGTTGATGCGTCAGACTGTGGTGTTGGAGCTGTTCTACTTCAAGAAGATGAAAATAATATCTACCATCCTGTATGCTTTCATGTCTACAAAATTGAAAAAACATCAGAAAGTATATTCGACAATTGAAAAGGAAACTTTAGCCTTAATCACTGCATTGAAAAAATTTGAAGTGTATGTGAATAGACCTAGGAATGAAGAAATTGTAGTGTTTTCTGATCACAATCCACTGTCATTTATCCAGAAAATGAAAAAACCATAATCAAAGACTCACCAGGTGGTCTTTGTGTCTGCAACAGTATAACTTAAGAGTGCAGCACATTAGTGGCAAAAACAATGTAGTTGCTGATTATTTATCTCGTTGCGAATCGTTGGATTCAACACCGTGATAAAAAAATCTTCTGGGGGGAGGTATATATATTGCTACTTTTCAAAATGCATGTTTTCCCCTCTTTGAAATGTCTTGTAGATTGTGTAACATTTTTTCAGATTCCTAGATAGCTTAGAATAGGATGTTTTAAAATGTGTGTTCAGATTTCGCATTAACGTCTTGTAAAAGAATATATGTATAACGTTAAAGAGAGAGATCCTTGTCTTTCAAAGCTGCAAATGTTTAACTTTTATGTCAGCACTTTGAAATTAGAGTCTGCGAGATCCGTTTGCGTCCCTGCTCTGTCAGCGCGTTTGATAATGACCTCGACTCTTTTTACGTGGTCATCAAAAACATGTCAATCTTAATTATCGTTTACCCTCCGTTTCAATCGGGTACGTATCTGTTGAGCAGTCTTGTCTTGTACGCGTATATCTTTGTCAAGTCCCACGTGGGTATTGCATTTTTTTTATGTAAGATTGCGTCAGATTTCAGAACTTTCGAGAAGCTTTTGTGCCTAGAACGTTTTGAGACATCTGCTCTGTCATTTCCATAAAGGAAGAGATTTCATTTTCGATCTTAAGACCTCGAGGCAGTTAGATCTACCTCTCTCTCTCTCGCTCTCTCTCTCTCACTCGACTCGAGATTAAATTAACGTACGTAAATTTGGTCACTCATATTGTGAGAATTGTATATTTGATATTTCTTAGAATTTATTTAGTTTATTTAATTTCTTTTGTGGAATCTGAACAAACATTTCGTAACGGCGCCTTGTTTTTTTTTTTTTTTTTTTGTGAAAGTGTAATTTTACAAGAGAAGAAAAGAAGTTGGTATACCAAAAAAAGGTAAAGTGTGTTATATTTTTATTAGTTGCAACTAATAATTGTTAGAACAGTGAATAACTAATAATGGATAGGGAGTTGTTAATTAATAATTGATAGGAACTGTTGTCTGTTACGAAGGTTTGGTGGTAAAAACTGTTGGTTAAGTGTTTTTGAATGAAAAAGATTTACACTTTTACACATTGCTGATATTTTTTGTGTTTGTGTCGGTTCCAATTGTTTGTGCATTTATTCATTTTCTTATGAAGTGTGTCTTTTTGTTTTATATTTTCATTTGCATTCACCATTTAATTGACTTAGTTATTTTCATTGCTTTATCATTGCACATTTAATTAAATTTAACACTTGTGAATTTATTGCCTTTACTTAGATTTTTTCTTTTCAAGTTTTATTGTTGTTTAGCACTTGTGAAATTAATTTTCAAATTTTCAGTTATTGCCTAACACTTTTGAATTTTGATTGAATTAATTTTCTTGAATTTTATGATAAATTAATTTTGATTTAATTTTACTTAATCTGATTCAAGAATTAATTAAACTTTACTTTGTTTTCAAGTAACAGTAATTTTCCCTGATATTGTGAATTTCACTTATAAATTTTGAATTTAATAATAAATTTTGTATTTAAAATTTTTATAAGTGTTTTCTTTATCTTACACCAGTATAAATATATAATTATGATTATAATTTCATGTTAGGTAGAAACATAGAGTGGTAATTGATTTGCTTTCCTTCAATTTAATTGAAGTGACTTAGAACCAGGGAAGTACTTAGACTTCTGAAATCAGGGAAACTACTTAGAGTTTTGAAAGTTGTGATGGAGTGATGCCCTTTGATTAATTTAATTACTTACAAGATTACCTCACACCTGTTTTGATGAACTTAGTCTGATTTTCTGCAATACTGGTAAGTGTTAAGGGATCACTGTTGCCTTTAGTGTATTCAGTCGTTTAAATGTGTTATGAGGGTTCAGGTGTTTGGCTTTTGGTGAGGTAATATTTGATGCATGGTAACCAGATACTTGGCACTTCGTAACAATATATATATATATATATATATATATATTATATATATATATATATATATATATATATATATATGATCTTACTCATTAGTATTAAAAATCTTTGGTATTAAGGCCATGAAAAATAAAAATTATTTCCAAATCATTTAATAAGATCGTTATTGATGAAAAAAATAAGATGTAGCTATAAAATTGCTTTCCAAATCTTTATTAATAGTTAACTTGTTTCGATCATTTAATAAGATCGTTATTGATGAAAAAAAAAAGATGTGGCTATTAAATTGCTTTTCAAATCTTTATCAACAGTTAACTTTTTTCGAAATCATAAAAAATAACATTTTCTTATCCCCTTCTCAAATTGTCAAACTGCATCACTTTATAAAGCTAAGACTCAGAATACACTTTATATTTAAGATACTTCTAACTTCCATTTTCGCATAAGAGCACCTCCCAAAGTTGATATCACGAGCGTAGCCTCATTCTGCATTAAAAAATAAATAAATAAAAATAAACTAAAACTATCAAGTGCTCGAATTTTAGCACCATAAACTCCCAAACTCCAAATTACTGTATTAAAAAAGAAATCGAACTGGCTCAAAAGTATCTAAGAAGCGATTACGAGTCGCCACCAAAAGTGTATAATAATTACGCTCCAGTGTCGATTTCGCAAGAGAACTCGGCGAATTTGAACTTTAAAATAGTCGTTCGACTCGCTGATGACGAATGGATGCAAAAGAGTCTACTCCTAATATTCCAGCGCTTTTTTTATATATCAGGTCAATGACCAATCATCGACCGATTCATTCAGATTCCAAATTGCTTCTGCTCGAACTTTCTGAGGGTTCAGATTTTAAAACCGCGAAAGATTGTTTAGATGGCAGTAAAACATGATACAAATAAAAACTTATAAAAAAATGCACAGACAAATTTATCTATATAATTTTCTAACACTTTATTTCAACACTCCTAAAACACGTAGTACTACAAGACTTTTCCTCCTTTGATATAAATATACCTAAAAGACATAGTACAATTCTTTCCTTGCCAATGCAGACTTATTCTCTTTTAATATAAATATACCTAAAACACGTAGTATACAATACTTGCCTCGCCAACGCAGACTTTCTCTCCTTTAATATAAATATACCTAAAAAACGTAGTACAATACTTTACTACCCAACGCAGACTTATTCTCCTTTAATATAAATATACCTAAAACACGTATAGTACTACAATACTTTTCCTAGCCAACGCAGACTTTCTCTCCTTTAATATAAATATATATCCGCGAAGGTACGACGAATGAAAGTCGCATAATTCAAACAGGCCTCGTAAATCAAGACGAATGATGACAAATAGACTCTTATTTCAGCTCAACCGTCCTGCTTATAGATACGAGGAAAAAACTCGGGAAGTTGTGTGCATAGTACCCGAAATATATGATGGAATTATGTGTAATCCCTTGACAAATGTCAGTTACTTGAACCTAATGAAGGACTTAACATAATCCTCTCATACTGGAGGTATGTCATCGGTATAATAAGGTATATATACCTTGTCAGGGTGGGGTGGGGAGAAACCGGGAGGTACTAGCCTCTGAGTCAGGTTGGGGGGGAGGCGGGAGGTACTAGCCTCCTGAGTGAGATTGGGCAGTGGGAGTCCTGGGAGGTTCTGGGTCAGATGGGGGTGGAGTATCGTGAGTTACTAGCCTCTGAGTCATGTTTGTGGTGGGGGGGGACTGGGAGGTTCTAGCAGCTGAGTCAGCTGAAATACTACTTCCTAGGTTAGGTTAGGTTAGAGACATGTTAGGTTAGGATGTAAATCTAATGTAAAGAGGAATATATGTAAAGTTTTCGATTATGCAGAGAGAGAGAGAGAGAGAGAGAGAGAGACGCAATCATAATCGGCATTCTGTTAAAATGTATATATATCTTATCGAAATTATGAATTAATGTTGTGAGCAACTATAAGTCTCTCTCTCTCTCTCTCTCCGAAATCCTGCAGTTCAGAGGTTTCGAACCTCAAGCGAACGAAAACTGCACTTTTCATTGCACTACAACATTAACCCTGACCTCTCGAAAGCCCTGACCTCTGACCTTATCGAAGCAACAGCCTCCAGAACACAGACGTAGTTGATGGTATCAGCGGGTCAGTTAATTAATAGCGTTCCATTAAAGATGGAAATCAAAATTCTGCCTTTAATTAAACGCGTGGATTCGTATATTCAGCTTTTGGAAGCCGGAATGCAATTTCACACCTCCATAAAACAGCGGAAATAATCCACGGTTAAACCTCACGTTAAACACCCATTTGGTCGTTATATCCTTATCTGTGCGTGTGTGGAGAGAGAGAGAGAGAGAGAGAGAGAGAGAGAGAGAGAGAGAAAATTGGTCGTATATCCTTGTCTGTGTCGTGTGGAGAGAGAGAGAGAATTGGTCGTTATATCCTTGTCTGTGTCTGTGTGGAGAGAGAGAGAGAGAGAGAGAGAGAGAGAGAGAGAGAGAGAGAGAGAGAATTGGTCGTTATATCCTTGTCTGTGTCGTGTGGAGAGAGAGAGAGAATTGGTCGTATATCCTTGTCTGTGTCTGTGAGGAAAGAGAGAGAGAGAGAGAGAGAGAGAGAGAGAGAGAATTGGTCGTTATATCCTTGTCTGTGTCTGTGTGGAGAGAGAGAGAGAGAGAGAGAGAGAGAGAGAGAGAGAATTGGTCGTTATATCCTTGTCTGTGTGGAGAGAGAGAGAGAGAGAGAGAGAGAGAGAGAGAGAGAGAGAGAGAGAGAGAGAGAGATTTCAATTCTTCATTTTTTAAAATTACATTTAAGAAGGCTTAACCATCAATTTTAAAGACAGCATAATGGTGTTGCTGTCAAAACAAAGCGTGATCCAACCTTCAGCTTACTCGGGACGCATTCAAGATTTCCCCCTCACGCATAAGTTGTAAACATTATATTCCGAACGTTTAATGTAAATTAAAATACGCTAAAATCTAAGGTCAAATAGAGCCTAGTTTCACCAATGAAAATTAAAATAAATACGCGATACTGAATTTCAAGTCAATAGCTACGGTGTGCTTCTTCCATGTGAATAGGTTTTATCTAATATAATAATAATAATAATAGTAATCGTACAGATCTTCTTAATTCGAGAGTGTAGACAGTCCTTATGACCTTTAGTACTTGCTAAGAAACTAGCATCGTCAGCGAAATGTGATATCAAAGGGGAAAAGCCATAATGGGTGTGGAAAGCTTCTATGTCATTTTTTATTTTTAGCCTTAGCTAAGTACCCTTGAACACGCGGTCCTATGGATTCAAGACCACCGTCTACCTGTGGGAATTCGATACCACGACCATATTTCAGGTATTGATGGTATAGGTACCTCCACTTCAAAGAGAGGCTTAGTCGTTAATTGAAGTTCTCTATTTTCCGCTGCAATACGCTCTACCGTTATGACTATCTCCAAGATTAAAGGCTTAGTCTTCTTAAATATGATTTTAAAAAATGAAGAATTCTCTCTCTCTCTCTCTCTCTCTCTCTCACACACACACACACACACACAAACACACACACACAAGGATATAACGACCAATTCTCTCTCTCTCTTCTCTCTCTCTCTCCCCTCTCCCCACAGACACAGACAAAGATATAACGACCAATTCTCTCTCTCTCTCTCCCAACACACACAAGGATATAACGACCAATTCTCTCTCTCTCTCTCTCTCTCTCTCTCTCTCTCTCTCTCTCTCTCAGTGCCATTTTGGTTGGTAAGACGTTCCTGACGTTCACGCGTTTAACATACGTCTGGACATTGAAAAATATCTAGAAGTGTTCGTGAACTGTCGGTGATAAGATTAGTGTGAAAATAATAGGATAAAGCGTCTACTAAGTTAGTTTATTAAATGAAATACTGTAAATCAGATCAAGATGGCAGTAAGTTCCAACTGTGGAAAAAAATGGCGAAATTTAGCGTGTTTAGCAGGAAGGGAGCTGGCATTTCTCATCTATGAGATCAGCAACAGTCCTAACCAAAAAGATACAAAAGCATTCATAGATATATTAGAAGGATATAATCCTTCAAACTGGAACAAATCAACAGAAAACATCTTGAAAATAATTGAAGAAGTTCCAAATAAAATCCAAGTGGTCAAGAGACTCATAAAGAAAATTTACATCAATCAACATTATTCGACAAAGAAAATGAATAAGGTGAACATTGTGAATATCCTAATTGATGCAATAGGAAAAAGAATGCCAAAGCATGCAAACTGTGTAAGGTGTGGCTATAGCATAGTTAACCCACAAAACCTGATCAGAAAATGTTCTGCATGCAACATTCCGATGCATCCTCAATGTGCTGAAGTAATGCAAGATATGAGTAAGGATACCAGAATATTTTGCTCAACATGTCTATCATGGATAGACAATGTTATTAAATCAAGACTTAATGTACAAATAGTTGAGGATGAAGAAGAAGAGGAAGAGGAAGAAGAAGAGGAAAACGGAAGAGAAGTAAACAAAAACTGAAATGACAGAAAAAAATAAGGAAAAAAAAACAAAGAACAAGATAAAAGTATGGATGCAGAGATACTCATTGATACTACATATGAGGCAATCAAGCAGCATACATACGAAGAAATAAATTACGACATGACAACACAAAAGAAAATCCCGAAGAGGCTCTACCCAGATCTGCACACTGATGGGAAAGAAGAAAAAATAGACAAGAAAGACAAAGTCTGCAACCTTTTGAAAAGAGGGAATTGCAGATTCGGAGAAAGATGTTACTACAAACATCCCAAGGTATGTCACAACTATGAAATCTATGGTAAATGTGCATACCTAGCGGCTATGAGGATGGATTGCAGAGATCTCATCCAAAAATATGCAAAAAAACCTTAAAAGAAGGAAAAGGATGTAAGTTCAACAAAAAATGGTAAATATATGCACCCTGTAGTCAGAATCCCCCCCAAAATCAATTAAATAACAATCAAATAATAAAATAAAAAATAAGAAAGAAACAAATAAAGAGAGGGACAAAGAATATGAGGTGAAGGAAAAAATCAAGCCATCACCGCGATATGGTGTGTCAGCAAAGAATTTCCAAGCATTAGCAACCAAGATTAGCTCAAGAGATAAATACTGTATTTACGATGCAAGAGGATTTGCAGATATGGAGAAAATTGCAGATTCAGACACAAAATAATAATTATGATGAAGGAAGATCAAATATTAATGGAAAAGTTGGATTTTTAATGTCAGGAATTTCTGGAAATGAAGAAAGAACCAAATACCAGAACAGTTAAGAGACGTGGGAAAAATCCTTATATTACCCATATGAAATGAAGGACGAAAAATGCAAGCCATCATAGTGATGAATGCACATGGGTTTAGTTTACGAGTAACTCAAAAAAAAAAGAAAAAATAGAGTACTTAGAAGAACTAGCCCAAATTGAAAAAGAAAAATAGATATAATGAATATAAGTGAAACCTGGTATTCCCAAGAGACTGGGAATGACGATCAAATTAAAAGGGTCCCAAAACTTATAGATCAGATAGAAAAAAATACGAATCAAGGGGGAACTGCGATATTATGGGCAAGACAAAAAAAAACAAGGAAAAAAATATCCTAGAGCGATATAGTAACTCAGAATGTGAACTAATAGCGGTAGAATTTGAATTTTCAAAAATTATGAACATCGTAAAATATATAGACCCTAATACTAAAGAGTTTGACACACTAATAGAAAAACTTGGAAAATCACAAGGACTGGACTATTCTCCCTATCTGGAGACTTTAACTTTCCTTTCGTAGACTAGAAAAAGAAACGAAAATAGGAGATGTGGTTTGAATTTATACATATAAAAAAGAGAGTAATAGTAGTGCAGAAGATAAGAGGCAATTTCGAAAAGCTATTAGACATGCTACTTAGAATACAACCATCAACAAATAAACCACCTGCCAACAAGAAAGAAAATACTTTAGACTAGTATTTGTGAATGAGATGAATTATGTTAAAGAAATAATAGTTATAATGCGAGTATTTCAGACCATAATGTCATCGAATTAACAGTCCACTCCAAAAGCAAGTGGAAACAGAGAGATAAGCAAGAAATGAAAAAAAGTGGGAAAGATATGGAAAATACAACTTCTACAGCAAAATATAAAATGGTTCAGAAATAAATGAAGAATTAAACAAAGATTGGGATAACATTTTTGTAAGTGATGATATATAGGTAAATAGGGAGATATTATATAAAATCTTAGAGAAAAATAGTGGGAAAATATATACCGAAAGAAGAAAAGTAAAACATCAGTCATGCATACCAGAGACTGAAAAGGATCTTGTTTCCAGAAAATCAGAAAGTGGAAAAAAGGTCTTGCAAAAGAAAAAAATGCATGGAAAGTGATCTAAACTAAAAAGTAAGATAGAAAATGCAAAACAAAAGATTATACAATCAAAAGAAAATGAAAAACGGGACTTGGAAGAAAAAACCATAGTAAATATCAAGCAAAATCCCAAACTATTATACTCGTATAGAAGAAGAATAGAAATAGGCCGTCTAAGAATTGAAGGGAGATTAACGAATGAAAAAAAGTAATATGCAACAATTTGGCAGAACGATATAAAGAAAAGAATTCACCCTGAATTGATAATGAGATAATGATAGAAGAAAGTAGGGATAAAAATAAAAATAGTAATATTTAGCAGACATAGATATTAAATGAAGCTGATACTTGTGCAGCTATTAATGAAATTAGAAATGGAGCGCAGCAGGGCCTGGGGTCCCTGCTATTTGTTATAAGAAAGTAGTTCATTCTATGCAAAGCAACTTGCAATATTATTAAGACAAAGTGTAGATACAGGCAAGATTTATGATGAGCACAAAATTAGCATATATTACCCCTACTTTCAAAAGTGGATCAAGACAAGAGGCAAGTAATTATAGGCCTGTGAGTCTAACATTACATATTATGAAAGTGATGAAAGGGTAATGAAGAAAAAATATTATGAAACATTAATAAAAAATAATTTGTTTAATATAGGACAACATGGCTTCGTACCTGGAAAAAGTACACAAACCCAACTGTTAGTCCTCCGTGAGAACATATACAAAAATATGAAAAGCGGAAATGAAACAGATGTGGTTTATCTATACTTTGCAAAAGCTTTTGACAAGGTAGATCATAATATATTAGCGAAGAAAATTAAAAAACATAATATAGTGGATAAAGTAGGAAGATGGTTAAAAGAATTTTTACACAACAGAAAACAGATAGTTATTGCAAAACGATGAGAAATCGGATGAAGCTAAGTAATTTCCGGCTGTGCCACAAGGGTACGGTGTTCGTTTGCATTACTGTCTGTTATTATGATTGCAGACCATAGACAGTAATGTTAAGGACTCGGTAGTGTGTAGTTTCGCCGATCACACAGGAATAAGTTAGAGAAATTACTTGTGAATGAAGATAGGAACGCGCTACAAAGAGACCTTAACAAAAGTATATGATGGGCAGAGGTAAAATAAGATGGTATTAACTCTGATAAATTTGAATCAATAATTATGGAGACAGAGAAAGGAAAGCTATATGCATATAGGGGACCTAATAATGACAATCACAAATAGGAAGCAGCAAAAGACCTTGGTGTGATGCTGAATAGGAACATGTTATGCAATGATCAAATAGCAATTCTAATGGCAAAATGTAAAGCAAAAATGGGAATGTTATTACGGCACTTTAAAACAAGAAAAGCTGAACAACATGATAGCTTTATAAAACCATATGTTCGTTAGTCCACTTGAAATATTGCAATATGATATGGTATCCACACTATCAAAAGGATATTGCACAAATAGAGAGTGTACAAAGGTCCTTTACAGCTAGAATAGAAGAAGTTAAGGATCTTGACTACTGGGAAAGACTACAATCCTTTAAAATTATATAGTCTAGGAAAAGGAGAAGAGAACGCTACATGATAATTCAGGCATGGAAAACAGATAGAAGGAATAGCCGAAAACATCATGGCAGAAAAAAAATATCAGAAAGAGCAAGCAGAGGTAGATTAATAGTGCCCAAAAACTATACCAGGAAAAATAAGGAAAGCACACAGGACATTAATCCACTACGCACCAGCATCGACAAAATACAGCGTCTATTCAGTGCGTTGCCAGACTCATCTGAGGAATATCAGGAGTGAGCGTTACATGTGTTTAAGAATAAGCTCGACAAATATCTAAGCTTGCATCCCAGACCATCCAAGATTGGAAGAGCAAAATATACTGGAAGATGTACTAGAAACTCTCTGGTAGACATTAGAGGTGCCTCACACTGAGGGACCTGGGGCAACCCGAACAAGATGTAAGGTCTGTAAGGTCTCTCTCTCTCTCTCTCTCTCCACACGCACACACACACACAAAGATAGAACGACCAATTCTCTCTCTCTCTCTCTCTCTCTCTCTCCCCACACACAGGACACAGACACGGATATAACGACCAATTCTCTCTCTCTGTCTCTTCACACACACAGACAAGGATATAAAATGTTAACGTTCTCCGAATAGAAAACGATAATATATTTTATGTATGAAGGTCCCTTGTTCTGCGTAGCGTCCCAGAACCCTTCGTCATTGATGACCTGTGGCGATAATTTTCCCCCTTTTTCTAGTCGAAATCGAACTCCTTCCCTCTCTTCGCATCTACTTTACGAAACGTGCTGGAGTACCATCGACGAGTCTTATAATAAGGAAAGCGTGCCTCTTTTCAACCTCCCTGTCCAAAGGACCTTTGATTTTTATCCAAGAATCTCTCTCACGCTCTCTCTGGTAAGAGTCAATAATGCAATTTTTTATACAGATAAATCCGTTTTTTTTTTATCTTAAGCCGAGAATCGACGGTGATATCGAAGGCGTAGTAGTACTCGAGGATCGTGATCAGTCTCGCAAACCTGACTGGATGTTCAGAACATTAGAAACATTAGAGCAACATCTTGCGATGCTGAGAAACATGACAACCACAATGATGGAAAATGGTGCCATGATATGAGTGGACATAGTATATGCGATAGTTTTTGTCACTGTGTATCTTTACGAAAGCATAAACAATATATGTCAAAACAAGCACAGAGAGAGAGAGAGAGAGAGAGAGAGAGAGAGAGAGAGAGCCAAAGTCATCCTCTTGGTAACTATTATTAAGTCTCTTATATATTGATTTCATAGCGAACAATAAAGCAATGTTCCGTAACACACACACACACACACACACAGAGAGAGAGAGAGAGAGAGAGAGAGAGAGAGAGAGAGAGAGAGAGAGAGAGAGAGAGTCGAAACCAAATGCTATCAACCGTAAGTATACATATTGTAATGGTAATTGTAATGGTAACTAAAACAGAAAATTGACAGAACTCTCCCTCAACAAAAAAGTGGGTTTCAAATACCGTTTTCTGAGGCCAGAAAGAGAAGAAGTAAAAAATTAAAAGGGAAAATGGAAGAACGAAGGTTGAGAATTACAAAGAAGAGAGAGCGGTTAGAATAATCAGGAAAAAACAGAGAGAAAATAAGAATTCTGAAGTCTGTCAGTCATTCCTGGTGACGAATATCTTGCAAAATTTATACCAATGGATCATGAACAAAGAGGCAATAAAAAATCGCTCTAGCTTTATAAGACTTTGTAACGACAAGAGGCAATATCTCTATAACCTGTAAATTGATAAACTAAGTAAAGCGACAGTAAACAGCTTTCCTAAGTGTCTCATATATCACTCACGCTAATGAAAACTGGTTATTGACCTCCAGTTTTTAGCCAATGAATGAAATATCTGCCATTACGCGGTGGACGCAGGACGCAATATATCACACGCCTTTATAAATTATTCCTTTCAATTGGTCACGAGGGACTTCTTTCACTAAGACATAGCTATTAACTTGTTCTGTTGATGTGTTTGTTGTTATTCCTCGCTTTATTTTCTTTCTGTTCTTTTTTTTTTTTGAGGGGGGGATGGGGGGAATAGGCATTCTATGAAACGGAGGATTGTATAAGTGGTAAACAACTTGGTAAGTCTGCTTCACATGAATATTTTTTTGCTTGATTTGAATAACACTAAATTAATATATAAAACATACCATATACAGAAAAGGAAGCTATTTTACTCTATTCTAAAATATTCCTTCATTGGCTCTGAGCGAAGTGTCTGTGTGATAAAATGTAAACTAACAGTTCACATAATCAACTTTGATAAAAACTACGAAGTTTTCTTGAAAGCCCCCAATCGATAAATGAAGCTAACGCCATACCCACGCAAACGCAACTCTCTCTCTCTCTCTCTCTCTCTGCTCGTCGGCATCTCTTCATTCCTCTGCAATCGCCTAGGAAATTGACATTGGCGAAAAGTTACCAGCTCATGAAACCCATCTGCCATCCATCAAGTTGGCGCCTGATGGCGAAATTCGGTCATTGGTTCCCCGTCAAAAACATTTTTGAAAAACATAATATTTTCATCGTCAATCTCCTGCGTCTTTTGTGCTTTTGGATTTAATGGTTGGCATTTTAGATTGAGTTCAGTTTTTTTGGTGTCAGAATACTCCCTTTTAATTGTAGTAGTTACGATGGTCATTCAAAAACAGGGATGTTACACATACTAATTCCTGTGTAAAACCGAACCCCTTTAGGACCAGCAATGAAATCGTCCAGTTTAGGGGAACTGCTTGGAGGCCCAGTAAGCCAAATTTCTTTTGAGACTGTAAAGCACTTCTTAAAAAACCACGAGCAAAAGTGAAGTACTTTGAAGGTATATTATTATTATCAGGCAAAGTTCCCCTGTAACACTGCTCCAAATCAGAAAGTTCTACTGTAGCAATTGCTCCAGATCAGAAAGTTCCCCTGTTACACTGCTCCAAATCAGAAAGTTCCCCTGTAGCAATTGCTCCAGATCAGAAAGTTCCCCTGTAGCAATTGCTCCAGATCAGAAAGTTCCCCTGTAACAATTGCTCCAGATCAGAAAGTTCCCTGTTACACTGCTCCAAATCAGAAAGTTCCCCTGTAGCAATTGCTCCAGATCAGAAAGTTCCCTGTTACACTGCTCCAAATCAGAAAGTTCCCTGTAGCAATTGCTCCAAATCAGAAAGTTCCCTGTAAGCAATTGCTCCCCAAAATAGAAAGTTCCCCTGTAGTAATTGCTCCAGTCAGAAGTTTCCCTGTAGCAATTGCCAGATCGAAAGTTCCCCTGTAGCAATTGCTCCAGATCAGAAAGTTCCCCTGTAGAAACTGCTCTAAATCAGAAAGTTCCCCTGTAGCAATTACTCCAGCTCAGAAAGTTCCCCTGTAGTAATTGCTCCCAGCAGAAAGTCCCCTTGTAGCAATTGCTCCAGCAGGAAGTTTCCCTAGCAATTGCCTCCATTAATAGAAAGTTTCCCTGTAGCAATTGCTCCTCAGAAAATCAGAATTGTCCCCTGTAGTAATTGCTCCAGATCAGAAAGTTTCCCCTGCCCTTAGTATTTGCTTCCAGATCAGAAAGTTTCCCCTAGTAGTCAATTGCAAAAATCAGATCAGAAAGTTCCCCTTTCAATTGCTAAAAAGTTATGCTCCAGATCAGAAAGTTTCCCCTCAATTGCTAGTATAGCTTCCAGAATCAGAAAGTTCCCCTGTAGTAATTGCTCCAGATCAGAAAGTTCCCCTGTAGTAATTGCTCCAGATCAGAAAGTTCCCCTGTAGTAATTGCTCCAGATCAGAAAGTTCCCCTGTAGTAATTGCTCCAGATCAGAAAGTTCCCCTGTAGTAATTGCTCCAGATCAGAAAGTTCCCCTGTAGTAATTGCTCCAAATCAGAAAGTTCCCCGTAGAATTGCTCCGACAGAAATCCCAAGAAATTCCCGTAGTAATTGCTCCAGACAGAAAGTTTCCCTGTGGCAATTGCTCCAATCAGAAAAGTTTCCCCGTAGCATTGCTCCAGATCAGAAAGTTTCCCCTGTAGCAATTGCAAAAAACGAAAAGTTCCCCTGTAGTAATTGCTCCAGATCAGAAAGTTCCCCTGTAGTAATTGCTCCAGATCAGAAAGTTCCCCTGTAGTAATTGCTCCAGATCAGAAAGTTCCCCTGTAGTAATTGCTCCAAATCAGAAAGTTCCCCTGTAGTAATTGCTCCAGTATCCCAACAGTCAAACACCCCTGTAGCAATTGCTCAAGATCAGGAAAGTTCTCTGTAGGCAATTGCTCCAAATCAGAAAGTTCCCCTGTAGCAATTGCTCCAAATCAGAAAGTTCCCCTGTAGTAATTGCTCCAGATCAGAAAGTTTCCCTGTAACACTGTTCCAAAATTAAAAGAAAGTTCCCTGTAGTAACATTGTGCCTCCAGATCAGAAAAAGTTTCCCTGTAACACTGTTCCAAATTAGAAAAGTTCCCCTGTAGCAATTGCTCCAAAATCCAAATCAAAAGTTCCCCTGTAGTAATTGCTCCAGATCAAAGAAACAATTGTTTCCCTCCCTACACTGTTCAAATTAGAAAGTTTCCCCTGTAGTAATTGCTCCAGATCAGAAAGTTTTCCCTGTCACTGCTCCAAATAGAAAGTTTCCCCCGTAGCAATTGCTCCAGCTCAGAAAGTTCTCCTGTAACACTGCTCCAAATAGCCCCAAAGTTCCCTGTAGGTAAACTTGCTCCAAGAGCCCCAGAAAAGTTCCCTGTCAACTAATTGCTCCAAATCAGAAAGTTCCCTGTAACCAATGCTCCAGCCCCTCCATTGAAAGTTCTTCCCTTGTAACACTGCTCCAAATCAGGCAAAGTTCCCTTTAACACTTCTCCAAGTTAGCCAAAGTTCCCCTGTCACTATGCTCCAAATCCCCCTATACCCTGTAAAGGTGTTCCAAACCAGAAGGTCCCCCTGTAACAACGCCCCCTATTATTAATGTTCCAGTCAGCGGGGGAGGGGGGGGGGGGCCAGTTGTTGCCATCCAACCTCGATTTCCGCCCGTTGCCCCAAGTGAGAGCGAACGACCTCGTCTCGTCACGTTTCGCTCTTTTTCCAGAAGTTCTTTCTCTGCAGAACCAATAAATTACGAAAACAAATGAGAAGATGAATTAGCGTTCATTAATCAACTACGACGCGAGAATATGCAAATAAATCATCCGTTGATGCGTCTGATATAATCGTCAATCGCTCTCACGTAATTAGTTTATATATGGGAGGGCGGGTATACCTTGTCAACCTCCAGCATTTGTTTCATTACCCATAACGCTTTCTGTATATAAATTGAAAAGAAACGACTTGAAAAACACCCTGTCATTTCCCAAAGTGACCCCTCAGTCAAACGTAATTAACCCAGATCATCTCTTTAATGTAATTGATGTAAGTGCTGGAGAAGTGAGAGAGGGTAATCTTTTTTCTCACGTGTAATTACATCACGACGTAAATAACTTATCTATCAAAATTGTGTTTTTGATTATCATAGCACATCGTCTTTGCACGATAATTGAATCGGTATTACAATTATGTTTATAAAAAGATTTTTCATTTTTATTTTAAAGGAAGTGGCATTGATTATTTCGAGATGGTAAATGATACATTAGAAAATCATACGACTATTGTATTTTCGTCCTTATATGCAAACTTATTCATTATGATTTAATAATAAATAAACATACGCGCCTTGAAATATAGTTATGTATATAAAAAGTTTTTATTTTATTTTGAAGGGAGTGACATGAATTATTTCGAGATGGTAAATGTTACATTAGAAAATCATACGATTATTGTATTTTCGTCCTTTCAGGCAAACATATTCAGTATGATTTTACTAATACATAAACACACACCTTGAAAAACACAAACGAATAAATGCACGCACACCTGTCACTAATGTGATAATTAATTTTAATAGATTGTGACGTATTGAAACTTTCTAGTTGATTGATACTTAATTATTGTGAACTTCCCATTTAGCATAAGGTGTTATATTCAAGCCATTCGTGTACGATACAGAGATATTTATATCAATGCATTCCCGTTGTTTATTTACCATACAACTTAAGAATTCATTAATGGAGAACGCTAACATTCGTTATAGAATACATTATAAAATTTAGGCCAAAGGCCAAGCGCTGGGACCCATGAGGTCATTCAGCGCAAAAAAAAAAAAAAAAAAAAAAAAAAAAAAAAAAAAAAAAAAAGCTTGAAAAGTGTTACAAGAGGAAAACCTCAAAGCAGTTGCGCTTTGAAACACGCACCACCAGAATCCCCGAGATCGATCCCGTGGGGAAGGGCAGGCGGGGGGCGGGGGAGATATGCCCAGGGCAATTAAATCCCAACCAACCGTTAGTTAGCAGACTCCTGGACTGGGAAAAGGCAGGGAAAACCGAATTAGCGACACGCTGCTCAAGCGGGCTGCGATCAACAGGGGAGGGGGAAGGGGGGGGGCGGGGGGGGGAGGGGGAAGGGGGCGTCGGCCCTGTCTCGAGTTTGGAGGGAAGATTACCGACTGATTACACATAAACGGCCGCCCATTTACCGAAGACACATGCTAATCGAGGGGAGAGAAATTAATCTGAGCAAAGGTTGGCGTAATTATACCAGCGCGCGCCCTTGACCAAAAGGATGAATTGATTAATTATTAGGCGCCCGTGAACTGACTCACGCCCACAGGAATCTATAAAGAATTGCGGGAGGAATTGGGTAGAGAATTATTAGATGGTTATCGAGTCCTGAGCAAGTGAGAAATATATCTACGTAAGATAGTTTTTTTTTTTTTTTCAAAGGTTATCTATATCATTCAACGTACGGAAACCAGGTGTTATCTGACCTCCAGCTTACTCGGGTGCGTGCTAAAACCTACGGTCAAATAGCGCGTATCTCAACAGCGAAAATTAAAATAAATACGCTGTATTTCATTAGAAATAATTGTTCTGTACTGTTTAACATGCGCTTTATTTATTTTCTACATTTCCATTCTAATAAATAAATCATGAATATCCTATCGTAAAATTCCTGTATCTTTAACTCGACGCGAAAAACCACCTTTTTCAGGCCTTTTTTAGGCTCTTCCGTAAACCTTTCCTACACACAACACCCCCCCCCCCCCCCCGCCCCAACAACATCAACAAGTAAGTAGTTCGTGAGGCTTACTCCCTGAGTAAGCGGATTAGTACGTCGGTTGGGAATGGCGTCTCAGAGAATGGCGTACGACTTCCGTCGAGAGGATCTGGAATAAATAAATACGGACGGAGAGAAGACTTGTGCTTTAGTGCGCAAAAAAAAAAAAAAAAAAAAAAAAAAAAAAAAAAAAAAAAAAAAAAAAAAAAAAAAAAAAAAAACAAAAAAAAAAAAAAAAAAAACCATGGTGTGAAAACACAGACGGTGGTTGATCACATGCAGACTAAACCACAATAAAGGTTATATCTGTTCTGGCAAAAAAACAAGAAAAGAACGAGGCCATAATAACAAAATAAAATATTCATTTAATGGAGAAAGGAATAGCTATGAAAGAAAGGAATTCACAGAGTTTGTGTAGCATTATTGTTCATCTGTGTGTGAGAGAGAGAGAGAGAGAGAGAGAGAGAGAGAGAGAGAGAGAGAGAGAGAATTCTATGTATGAGAAAATTCTGTTTTAAGGTTAGACAGATAGCTGAATATAATGCAGTGTTTGGTGAATCAATGAAAGAGAGAGAGAGAGAGAGAGAGATCGAAGCTGTATCAGTGTACATCCCCAACTACTTCAACGCACACACAGCAGAAATGTAAACATAACCTAAACACTGAGAGCATAATACTTAAGCCTGCCTACGATCTCTCCTCTTTCGTTTCCGTTTAATCTTTCCATAAATCAATAAAAAAAATCATGAACGATAAAAAAATACAAATAACAGCACAATTACGCATCATTATCAAGAATCACATTAAAGTTTCATCATTCTCGTCTCGTCCACCTTACAATATTCGTATTTATTACAAAATCACTTCACATAAATTACAATTTTCAATCTCGCCCATTTAAAGTTTTAAAGATGATTTCTTTAGGCATTAAATAATTTAAAACGTTACATTCAATTCGTGTCTATCTATGGCCACTTGTGTCCGGAATAGAGCTTCTGAATTTGAATACAGATGAACCCTCTTCATAAGGGACAAACCAACCCAGCACCAAAGGGGCATCTGACTCGAAATTCAAGCCTCAAAATCCGCATTGTATCTCAAAGCGTCTACGGCAAATTATGCAACGACCAACGTGGGATATACCCGTTGTATTAAACGTCTATGTAAATATATATATAACAGCCAAAGTGCACTGAAATCTTAACTCCTCGTTCTCTTCATTGTATTAAACTTCTACATTCAAAACCAGACAAAATGCAATGGAATCTTCACTCCTCGATTTCTTCATTGTATTAAACGTCTAAATAAACAAAAACAGCCAAAATGCAATTAAATATCTACTCCTAGATGTTTTCATTGTATTAAACATCTAAAAAAAAAAGCCAAAATGCAATGAAATCTTAACTCACCAATTTCTTCATTGTATTAAACGTCTAAAAAATAAATAAAAAAAACAGCCGAAATGCAATGAAATCTTAATTCATCAATTTCTTCATTGTATTAAACGTCTAAAAAATAAACATATGAATAAAAAAAAACAGTCAAAATGCAATGAAGTCTTAACTTCGTTCAATTTCTTCAACTTTGTATTTAAACCGTTCTAAATTAATAATAAAGGAAAACACAGCCAAAATGCAAAGAAATCACTCCTCGATTTCTTCACTGTAATAAACGTCTATGCAAATATAACACCCAAAATACAATGAAATCTTAAGTCATCAATTTCTTCATTGTATTAAACGTCTAAAAAAAACAGCCAAAATGCAATGAAGTCTTAACTCATCAATTTCTTCACTGTATTAAACGTCTAAATAATAATAAGAAAAAACAGCCAAAATGCAAAGAAATCACTCCTCGATTTCTTCACTGTAATAAACGTCTATGCAAATATAACACCCAAAATACAATGAAATCTTAAGTCATCAATTTCTTCATTGTATTAAACGTCTACATAAAAAACAGCCAAAATGCAATGAAATATTTACTCCTAGATGTCTTCATTGTATTAAACGTCTAAAAAAAATAAATTAAAAAACCATCCAAAAATGCAATGAAATCCCAAACTCCTCGATTTCTCCATAATTTTAGTAAACAGAGCCCAGCGAACGATGGCACCACCCACAGTAATTCTGGTTCTGAGAAAAGACACTCGCTTTGCGTGAGCAAATATGACCATCACGAGAAAACAAAAGGTTTGAAGCGAGCGAGCACAAAGCAGATGTATTTACAAGGTAGGAGACCGGGAAAGTTGTGCTGAATAATACGTGATTAACAAAGACTGGGCGATATGCCGTATTAGGATAGGCTCTAGCAAGCACTGCATAATTATTGCTGGAATTGAGTTTTTCTGTACAGCGCATAATGCTGCATGTTTGTTTGTTTGTTTGTTTGTATGGTGCTTTTACGTTGCATGGAACCAGTGGTTACTCAGCAATGTGACTAAACGGCTTTTTTACGTGACTTCCAAACCCAGTCGGGAGTGAACTTCTGTCACCAGAAATACACATTTCTCACACTTCAATGGAATGCCGAAGAATCGAACTAGTGACCACTGAGGTGGCACGTCCAACACCATACCGACCACGCCACTGAGGTGCTTACATAATGCTGTATGACAATCTCTGCCACGGCCGTGGTGGACTATGTTGTTGTCGTGCCAGACGCATGATCATGGCTAATTTTAACTTTTGGATAGGATATAAACTACGGAGGCTAGAGGACTGCAATTTGGCGTGGTTGACAACTAGTGGATGGATGATCAACGTACGAATTTCCAGCGTTTCAGTACTCGCTAGTTTTTAAGATCTGAGGGCAGACAGACGGACAAAAAAATAAAAATAAAGGAACCTCAATAGTCTTCTTCGGCGGAAGACTAAAAATGAGGGTTTCTATAGAATAAAGCCGATTATAAATTTGTAATAATACAAGCTTTCACACATGCCAGAGTGTAAAGAGGCAAATAAAGATCTAACGCCATGATCTACTGTTTTTACAGAACAGGAGGTATAATAGGCTTCTCACGGCAGTTGGACAACAGTCTCCCAAACTTTTAGTCTGAACTGTACGTCAGTATACATTTAAAATCCGCTGGCATCCAGGTACCCGACCTCTGGTACCCGACCAGCCGTCTGGTATACCCGACCTCTGGACTTATACACGTGTAAGAGAATCATTTCGATAAAACTAACGCAATCCAATTTAATTAAACCATCTGGTTTGGCAGTTGATTAACACTGGTATTTTCTAACTAAATACAGTTATTTCTTACAGCAAAGGGGACCGGTATTTATCTATACGAATATATTCAATGAGTAAATGCTATTCAGATACGGACGTACGAACATACACATTGATTACAGGTGGAAGTCGGCTTAGAATAAAATTGAAAGGGGATTAATACATCGTAGCTATCTACAGGCTGTATTCATATACTATTCATGTTCAAGGACGAGAGGTGGGACCTATAAGGTCATTCAGCGTTGGATGGCCAATTGAGAGAGAGAGAGAGAGGAGAGAGAGAGAGAGAGAGAGAGAGATAGAGAAGTTGGGCTTATTAAGTAAGATTTTTCTCGATATGTTGTAAGGAATGTTAAGCTTATTCTCTCTCTCTCTCTCTCTCTCTCTCTCTCTCTCTCTCTCTCTCTCTCAGCGTAACAGTGAAGATTAAAAAAAACAAAGCAAAGAGATTTTTCTTAAGAAAAAAATATATATATAAATTCGTCGAAGTAAAACAAATAAGAAAAACGAAAACTGAACGATTCTCCGGCATACCAAAAACGACCTTTCGCATTTCCCGAGCGAATAACGTCATGGAATTCTTCTCATATTCATGACGAATCCGTCATCTGTTGTCTGATTTGATTCTTGCGAGCGGGCAAAAAATAAATAAATAAATAAATAAATAAAATATAAATAAAATACAATATACAATCCAGGCAAGGTACTGCAGAGCTATATCCCATTCCAGGCAAACTATTCAAGAGCTATATCCCATTCCAGGCAAGCTATTCAAGAGCTATATCCCATTCCAGGCAAGCTACCGTATAGCTAATCCTACTCCAGGCAAGCTACTATAGAGCTATATCCCATTCCAAGAAAGCCACAGTAGAGGTATATACAATTCCAGGCAAGCTACTATAGAGTTATATCCCATTCCAGGCAAGCTACTCTAAAGCAATATATATCCCATTCCAGGCAAGCTATTCTAGACCTATATCCCATTCCAGGCAAGCTACCATAGAGCTATATAAAATTCCAGGCAAGCTACTGCAGAGCTATAAACAATTCCAGGCAAGCTGCTGTAGAGCTATATTCAATTCCAGGCAAGCTACTGCAGAGCTATATCACATTCCAGGAAAGCTACTGTAGAGTTATATACAATTCCAGGCAAGCTACTGTAGAGCTATATCCCATTCCAGGAAAGCTACTGTAGAGCTATATACAATTCCAGGAAAGCTACTGTAAAGCAAAATATATCCCATTCCAGGCAAGATATTCAAGAACTATATCCCATTCCAGGAGGGCTACAGTAGAGCTATATACAATTCCTGGCAAGCTACTGTAGAGCTATATACAATTCCCGGCAAGCTACTGTAGAGCTATATACAATTCTAGGCAAGCTACGGCAGAGCTATATCCCATTCCAGGCAAGCTATTCAAGAACTAAGTCCCATTCAAGGCAAGCTACTCTAGAGCTATATACAATTCCAGGCAAGCTACTGTAGAGCAGTATCCCATTCCAGGCAAGCTATTCAAGAGCTATATCCCATTCCAGGCAAGCTACTCTAGAGCTATATACAATTCAAGACGTAGCATAGAGTAGCCATCATATAAAAATAAATTCGCACTGAAAAAATGATGAAGTGTTGCAGTAAAATTCGTGTTATTTTTCTTGGGGGGGGTAGGAGGGGAGGGGGAGGGGTTTGGTTTAGGTAGGGGGGGGGGGGGAGGGGGGCGCGAGCAACCGCCCACCCCCATAACTAAGGCATTCAAAGGCAATCACCAGGTCCGACCTCATTCGCTCCTATTGTTGGCCCGAAGTCGCTTGTTCGAAGTTCTTTCAGTTCCAGTGATGGTAAAATTTGAATTTATATTTATTAGTGAAACTATTTATATATATTTGTTCGTGATCGGTTATACACTTACATCATCATTATTATTATTATCATTATAATAATAATAATAATAATAATAATAATAATAATAATAATAATAATATATAATAATAATAATAATAATAATGTAGGAAGTTGCAATACGAAAAATGAAACCATAAACCACCATAGCAAGCGAATGTCCGGCACTTGCAACAGAACTATACAAAAAGAGGCATGGATTCAGTGGCAAAAGCCCTCCACTGAAGCCTGTGCAAGAAACATCAGTTACCTTGCAGTAATAAGTGGTACGAGCACCAACCTGAGGGAGTGATAGAAAACGATCAGGCGGCCAAAGATCCTCTGGGACTATGGTACCAGAAACAGATAGGGTGATACGTGCAAATAGACCAGACGTGACGTTTGATTGACAAAGTCAAGAAGAAAGTATCACTCATTGATGTCGCAATACCATGGGACACCAGAGCTGAAGAGAAAGAGAGGGAAAAAAGAAAAATGGATAAGTATCAAGATCTGAAAATAGAAATAAGAAGGATATGGGATATGCCAGTGGAAATTGTACCCATAATCATAGGAGCACTAGGCACGATCCCAAGATCCCTGAAAAGGAATCTAGGAAAACTAGTAGCTCCAGGAACTCATGCAGAAGAGTGTGATCCTAGAAACGGCGCACATAGTAAGAAAAGTGATGGGACTCCTACCTTACCTTACCTTACCATACCTTACATCTTGTTCGGGTTGCCCCAGGTCCTCAGTGTGAGGCAACCTCTAATGTCTACCAGAGAGTTGCTAGTACATTCTTCCGGTATATTTTGCATCTTCCAATCTTGGATGGTCTGGGATGCAGTTTAGATATTTGTCGAGCTTATTCTTAAACACATCTACGCTCACTCTGATATATTCCTCAGATGAGCTGGCAACGCATTGAATAGACGCTGCATTTATCGATGCTGGTGCGTAGTGGATTAATGTCCTGTGTGCTTTCCTTATTTTTCCTGGTATAGTTTTGGGCACTATTAATCTACCTCTGCTTGCTCTTTCTGATATTTTAGTTCCATGATATTTCTGCTATTCCTTCTATCTGTTTCCATGCCTGAATTATCAATGTAGCGTTCTCTTCTCCTTTCTAGACTATATAATTTTAAGAATTGTAGTCTTTCCAGTAGTCTAGGTCCCTTAACGTTCTTCTATTCTAGCTGTAAAGGACCTTTGTACACTCTCTATTTGTGCAATATCCTTTTGATAGTGTGGGTACCATATCTATTGCAATATTCAAGTGGACTACGAACATATGTTTTATAAAGCATAATCATGTGTTCAGCTTTTCTTGTTTTGGAAGTGCCGTAACAACATTCCCATTTTTGCTTTACATTTTGCCAACAGAGTTTGCTATTTTGATCATTGCATAACATGTTCCTATTCATCATCACACCAGGTCTTTAACTGCTTCCTTATTTGTGATGGTCTCATTGGATTAGGTCCCTTATATGCATATAGCTTTCTTTCTCTGTCTCCATAATTTATTGATTCAAATTTATCAGAGTTAAAATACCATCCTATTTACCTCTGCCCAATCATATACTTTGTTAGGTCTCTTTGTAGAGCGTTCCTATCTTCATCACAAGTAATTTCTCTACTTATTCTTGTGTCATCTGCGAAACTACTCACTACCGAATCCTTAACATTATTGTCTATGTCTTCAATTCATAATAACAAACAGTATTGCAGCTAACACCAGTACCTTGCGGCACACCGGATATTACCTTGCTTCATCCGATTTTCTCGTCGTTTGCAATAACTATCTGTTTTCTGTTGTGTAAAAATTCTTTTAACCATTTTCCTACTTTATCCACGATATTGTGTTTTCTAATTTTCTTCGCTAATATATTATGGTCTACTTTATCAAAGCTTTTGCAAAGTCTAAATAAACCACATCTGTTTCATTTCCGCTTTCATATTTTTGAATATGTTCTCACGGTGGACTAACAGTTGTTTTGTGTACTTTTTCCGGGTACGAAACCATGTTGTCCTTTATTAAACAAATTATATTTTTTATTAAATGTTTCATAATATTTTCTTCATTACCCTTTCCATGCACTTTCATAATATGTGATGTTAGACTCACAGGCCTATATTACTTACTTGCCTCTAGTCTTGATCCACTTTTGAAAGTAGGGTAATATATGCTAATTTGTGCTCATCATATATCTGCCTGTATCTACACTTTGTCTTAATAATATTGCAAGTGGCTTTGCGATAGAATGAACTACTTTCTTTAACAAAATAGCAGGAATTCCATCAGGCCTGCACAGCAGCTCCATTTTTAATTTCATTAATAGCCTGCCCAACAATATCAGCTTCATTAATATCTGTGTCAGCTAAATATTCACTATTTCATCCCTTACTTCTATATCATATCTTCATTATCTATTCTAGATGTGAATTCTCTCTTATATCGTTCTGCCAGTATGTTGCAAATTTCCTTTTTTTTCATTCGTTAATCTCCTTCATTCTCAGAGGGCCTATTTCTATTCTTCTTTTTTATTCATCTTCTTCGCATATGAGTTATAATAGTTTGGGTTTTGCTTGATATTTAATAGGGTTTTTTCTTCAAGTCCCGTTTTTTCATTTTCTTTTGATTGTATAATCCTTTTGTTCTGCATTTTCTATCTACTTTTTAGTTCTATAACTTTCCATGCATTTTTTTTCTTTTGCAAGACCTTTTTTCCACTTTCTGATTTTCTGGAACAAGATCCTTCTGTCTCTTGGTATGCATGAATGATGTTTACTTTTCTTCTTCTTGGTATATATTTTTCCACTATTTTTCTCCAATATTTTATATAATATCTCCGTATTTACCCTTATGTCATCACTACGAAAATGTTATCCCAATCTTTGTTTATTCTTCATTAATTTTCTGACCATTTTATATTTTTTACTGTAGAAGTTGTATTTTCCATATCCTTCCCAACTTTTTCATTTCTTGCTTATCTCTATTTTCACTTGCTTTGGAATGAACTGTTAATTCTATGACATTATGGTCTGAAATACTCGCATTATAAACTATTATTTCTTAACATAATTCATCTCGTTCACAAATACTAGGTCCTCAAAGTATTTTCCTTTCTTGTTGGCAGGTGATTTATTTGTTGAATGTTGTATTCTAGTAGCATATCTAATAGCTTTTCAAATTGCCTCTTATCTTTCTGCACTACTATTACTCTCTTTTTTAATGTATGAAGTGACAACCACAATCTCCTATTCGTTCTTTCCATTTCTACGAAAGGAAAGTTGAAGTCACCAGATAGGAGAATAGTCAGTCCTTGTGATTTCTACATATATCATCCAATTTTTTTCAATTATTAAGTCAAACTCTTTAGTATTAGGGGGTCTATATATTACTATGTTCATCAATTTTCAGATTCAAATTCTACCGCTATTAGTTCACATTCTGAGTTACTATATTTCTCATATATTTTTCCTTGTTTGTGGTCTTTCCCATGTATTGCGGTTCCCCTTGATTCCTATTTTTTTCTATCATGATCTATAAGTTTGGAACCCTTTTATTTGATCATCATTCCCAGTCTCTTGGGAATACCAGGTTTCACTTATATTCCATTATATCTATTTTCTTTTTTCATTTTGGGTTAGTTCTTCTAAGTACTCTATTTTTCTTTTTGAGTTACTCGTAACTAAACCCTGCGCATTCATCACTATGATGGTTTGCTGTTTTGGGTGTCTCCTTCATTTAATACTGGTAGTAATAAGGATTTTCCATGTCTCTGTCTGGTATGTTGTTGGCTTTTTTTCATTTCCAGAAATTCTGACATTAAAAATCCAACTTTTCCATAATATTTGATCTTCCTTCATCATAATTATTAATTTTGTGTCTGAATCTGCAATTTTCTCCGTTTCTGCAATATCCTCTTGCATAATAAATACAGTTATCTCTTGAGTAGAATTTCGGAGCTGATGCTTTGAAATTTTTTGCTGACACCTCTGCATATCTCATTGGTGGTTTGCTTTTCTCTTTTACCTGATATTCTTGATTTTCTCTCTTTATTTGTTTCTTTCTTGATTTTGGATTTTATTACTTGGTTGGTTATTTATTTGATTATGATTCATGGCTACAGGGTGCATATATTTGCATTTTTTGTCGAACTTACATCCTTTTCCTTCTTTTAGGTTTTACATATTTTTGTTTTATGCAGATCTCTTGCAATCATCCCCATATCCATCTAAGTATGCACATTTACCATATATTTCATAGTTTTGACATATCTTAGGATGTTTGTAGTAACATCTTTCTCCAAATCTGCAATTCCCTCTTTTCAAAAGGTTGCGATTTTGTCTTTCTTGTCTATTTTTTCCTCTTTCCCGTCATTGTATAGATCTGGGTAGAGCCTCTTCGGGATTTGCTTTTTCTGTTGTCATATCGTAATTTATTTCTTCGTAGGTATGCTGCTTATTGCCTCCTAAGGAGGCAGGATTGCAACCCGGAACCCCACACTATAAATACCACCCAGTCGAATTGGAGGACTGTGATAGAGCAAAAAAAAAAAAAAATTATTATTATTATTATTATCATTATTATTATTATTATTAGTTATTATAATCCTATGTACAAATGACTGTATAAGTTGTCGACTATGATTTTCTGCAACCATTTCTGTTTTTTTTTTTTTTGGGGGGGGAGGGCTTTACAATATATTTAATTTTAGTTTTACTGAAAAGATCTTTCCATCTTATGGGATTACAGCATGCCAGATATGTAATTTATGCAGTATGTATACATACTTATATGTACGTATATATATATATATATATATATATATATATATATATATATATATAGATATATATATATCTATATATATATATATATATATATATATATATATCTTATATATATATATAGATATATATATCTATATATATATATCTATATATATATATATATATCTATATATATATATATATATATATATATATATATATATATATATATATAGATATATATATATATATATATATATATATATATATATATATATATATATATATATATATATAGATATATATATATATATTATATATATATATATCTATATATATATATATATCTCTATATATATATATATATATATTATATATATATATATATATATATTCATCCAGTGTCTCCTCATACGAAGATAAGAAGCGAAATTGCTCTAGAAGTCGAAAAGGGACCTCTCGAAATTCTTTAGTGTAGCCCTCCCCACCCCAACCCCACCCCCCTCCCCCCAACAAAACACCGACCCCCCCCATCCCCCCCCGTTGCGTAATTGCCTTCATAGGCCGGAATATTTTATCTTTGGCCTTAATGAAAGCTTGATGTATAAACTTTCTCTCGAGAGAGGACTTCTGGAGCGGAAGTCCTCCTTCTATGAAAGGGCCTTGGGTCGTCTCCCTCCCCCCCCCCACCCCTCTCTCTTTCTATGGAGGGGACTGGGACGCCTCCTCTATGGAGGACGCCTGGAGGGAAAACGGAATAGAAGGATTCCATTTAGCAAGATGGGAGGCATATCACAGTACGCCATTGTTTGCTTATAGGACACAGAAAGGGTTTTCGCAGGACCTGGGTTTTCAGTTAAACGGCTCCTATCTAAGGGTCAAACGCTCTTCCGAGGTCGAATGTATACTTTCAAAGGCCAATATAGTCACGTCTTTATCTTGCAAGGTCACAGTTTCCAATTATGAGATGAAGCTATGCTTTTCGAGGTCACTTTCAAAACTGAGATGTGAAAGCAACTTACGAGGTGAAAGCTATGTTTTCAAGGTCTCTTTCAAACTGAGATGTGAAAGCAGCTTGCGAAGTCAAAGCTATGCTTTTCGAGGTCTTTTTTAAACTGAGATGTGAAAGCAGCTTATGAGGTCAAAACTATGCTTTTCAAGGTCACTTTTACACTGAGATGTGAAAGCAGCTTATGAGGTCAAAGCTTTGCTTTTCAAGGTCACTTTTACACTGAGATGTGAAAGCAGCTTATGAGGTCAAAGCTACGCTTTTCAAGGTCACTTTTACACTGAGATGTGAAGCAGCTTATGAGGTCAAAGCTACGCTTTTCAAGGTCACTTTTACACTGAGATGTGAAAGCAAGCTTATGAGGTCAAAGCTTTGCTTTTCAAGGTCACTTTTACACTGAGATGTGAAAGCAGCTTATGAGGTCAAAGCTACGCTTTCAAGGTCACTTTTACACTGAGATGTGAAAGCAGCTTATGAGGTCAAAGCTACGCTTTTCGAGGTCACTTTTACACTGAGATGTGAAAGCAGCTTATGAGGTCAAAGCTACGCTTTTCAAGGTCACTTTACACTGAGATGTGAAAGCAGCTTATGAGGTCAAAGCTACGCTTTTCAAGGTCACTTTTACACTGAGATGTGAAAGCAGCTTATAAGGTCAAAGCTACGCTTTTCAAGGTCACTTTTACACTGAGATGTGAAAGCAGCTTATAAGGTCAAAGCTACGCTTTTCAAGGTCACTTTACACTGAGATGTGAAAGCAGCTTAAGAGGTCAAAGCTATGCTTTTCAAGGTCACTTTTACACTGAGATGTGAAAGCAGCTTATGAGGTCAAACGAATTCAAAGCCCAAACCTACTTAGAAGGTCACATTTAAAATATCACGGGTCAAAACCGCTTTGGAAATCCGAGCTATAATTTTTACGGTCCATTACCCGCCTGCGTTGGTCAAAGCTATGATTTCAGGGGCCAAAATTACAAGGTCAAAGCTATTATTTCAGGGGCCAAAATTACAAGGTCAAAGCTTTTATTTCAAGGGCCACACCTCAATTACGAGGTCACATCTATTATTTCAAGGACCAAAAACCCACCTGAGATGCCAACACTATTATTTTGAGGACCAAAACCCAATTCCGAGGTCACAGCCATTATTTTAAGGATCCAACGACCTACTCCCATCGTCCAATGGACGGGGAAGATATAAACAGAAAAATGAAGGATCAATCTGGGACCTTTTATATAAGAAGAAGGAGGAGAAGAAGAAAAAGAAGTAGAGGAAAAGGAAGGAGAAGAAAAAGAAGTAGAGGAAAAAGAAGGAGAAGAAAAAGAAAAAGAAGAAGAAGGAGAAGGAGAGGGAAGAAGAAGAAGAGGGAAGAAGAAGAAGAAGAAGAAAAAGAAGATGAGGAAGAAGAAGAAGAACAAGAAGAAGGAGAAGGAGAAGAAAAAGAAGAAGACGAAGAAAAGGAAAAAGAAGAAGAAGAAGAAGAGAAACGATTTCCACAGACGAACTTCAACTTCATTCAGAGCAACTCCACCATCGCGAAGTTCGCGACGAAGTCAGAAAACTTCTTCCCTTTCGACGGAGCGAAGAAGGAACGAAGTTATATAACTCGAGAGGGAAACACTCGAAGTGATTTCCTCACCCCGTGATGAATCAGACAATGGATGACAGAGTTCTATTTCCACCTTCCAGAGACCGGAATGGCGGCCAGGGGTACCTATCTTTCCCTAGCGAGGTAGGTCATATGCCCTGTTCTCACCCACGCCCCACCCTGACACCTGGGTATGTGGATAATAATGTTCTAATCTAGATTAATGACGTCTTTCGATACTACAGGGGTAATGGCGTTATTGTCATTAACGCTGTTACATTAGTGGTCAATTATACACACACACACACACACACACACACACACACATATATATATATATATATATATATATATATATATATATATATATATATATATATATATATATATATATATATGATATATATATATATAAATATATATATATATATATATATATATATATATATATATATATATATAAATATATATATATATATATATATATATATATATATATATATATATATATATATATATATATATATATATATATATATATATATATATATATATATATTATATATATATATATATATATATATATGGATATCTGCATTCTAGTAGTATTAATAAAGACAAAAGCAAACTTTGCAATTTCGACTAAAACTATTTCTGCACATTTTTATGGAGTCGATCACTCTCCTTTCTAGTGATGAATATTTGTTCATTTTTATAAAGCATTTTCACCCAAGGAACAAAATATACCTTTTCTGTCATTTATAAGTTTCTTATGCCCTTCGAAAAAAAGATCTCCATATGTTTCACCTCTGTAGCGACAAGCAAACATCCAATGTTTGACTCCCCAAAAAAAAGGAAAAAAAAAACTCCATAAAAAAAAAAAACTGTCAACACAAGTTCAAAAAGAAGTTGTTGTTGCAGCTTTAGTAAAGGGAGTGTGTGTACTTTTCTGTAGGCCTACTGTCAACAAAATAGCATTCATGAGTCTTGTTTTAAAAGCTGTTTATACTACAACTATTATTTTCTTAAAAGTGTTCTTTATCCTACACCAAATGGAGGAATGTTTTCAGAGGTAACATTGGGTGACTTCTTTGTTCGTTTGTGTGAGTGTGTGTAACTAGCCCCTAGGTTCGAGATCGAACGCAGGTCACAACCTAGAGAGAGAGAGAGAGAGAGAGAGACAGCAGCCTCATCTGGTGGGGGGGGGGAAGGGGGGGTGGGGGGAATATCTCGCATCTCCGCAAGATGCCCTCTTCGGAGTATGAGACGTCATCACGCGATGGCTAAAGTTTTCTGACCAGCTCTGATCATCTGACACGGCATTGGGACATCAGGTCGCGTGATCAGCTGATGACAGGAGGCTCTGACTCCATCTTCTTCTTTTTATTTTTTTATTTTATTTTTTAAGGGGATTGGATCCTGAATGTACCAGGGAATCCCACCTCGTGATTCACATCACTCGGCAAATTTTTTTTGTCAGTTTTTTGTCAGGTTACGAACCTGACATATTTCTTTAAGTTTCTGTCTTCCATTGTGAGGAAGCTGTCTACTCACTTCTTGGAAATCCGTAATGGAATATGAAATGCTACAGCTATAATGACCTATCAATCTAATCCAGTCATTTTGGATACCTTATTCAATCTATCACTCATCATTATTCATTTTTTTGTGTGTGTGTGGAAAATACATCCATAAAACAAAAAAAGCTCTAGAAGTTAAATAATTATTGTGCAATGCTATAGAAAGAATTGGTGAACATGAACAGCAGACACACACACACATACACACACACACACACACACACACACACACACACACACACACACACACACACATATATATATATATATATATATATATATATATATATATATATCTCAAGCTACAAGTGTCGTTGTCGTTCAATTGGTTACTCTGGAACATTTGTAGCTTAATACAGGCAGTATGTAAAATCACGGTGACATGATAAAAATTCATTCATACATACATACATATATATACATATATTCATACATACATTTATATGCATATATACATATATATATAAATATATATATAATATGGACAAATAGCATCCAAATAAGAAGAAAGACAACGCTGGACGGAACCTTTATAAGATACACGAATGGATGGTTTAAATGAAATCCCAAAAAATGACGAACACCTGAACTGCTTAAGAATGAATCCACAGATTTTTAAAATCTAATTTTTATGTGGACACAAATATAAAGAAACCAAGAGACGGTAAGACATAAGGCTGTGATGGCATCATAAGCTTTCAATCGATTGCTTGTCACTCAGCAAACAAAAAAAGTATATCTCGAAATACTTAAAATATTCAATCCGTCATTAGTAGCTGGCTCATTTTGTGACGTCACTTACCGAAAAGGTAAACACATAATCCAAGAGTATTATTCCTTGAAAGGTATTTACATAGGGTGAAAGAATATATCCTCGTGTACGTCTTGAAAGTCCTTGAAAGGTATTTAGTATGAGAGCATTTTTTCTCGTGTAAGTCTTGTCAATGAGAATTCCCGAAGTCTCAAGACGCAATAAAGTAATCAAGTTCAAGATCGAAAAACTAAACACCAGTTTCCCTAACAAGAATTAAAAAAAAAAAAAATAATAAATTTCACGACGTTGATTATCTCTCAAGAACAGGATGACGAACCCTTTATATATATATTCTTCTTGATACGTTCTTCCCACTCTGCCTTGCATTATGCAAATTAATCATCGCCACCTCGATCTTGGGGCATTACGGAAACTGGGTCAGGTCATCGATTCCAATCTGTTTAAAAAGCTTTCCAGAGACCGGGGGAGGGAGGGGAAGGGGGAGGGAGGGAGATAGGGTGAAGGGGATGGAGGGGAGGTGGAGGAGGAGGAGGAACAGGAACAGGGAAATGTTATTATCAACATGCATAACTGCGCGGAATAAATCTGTAATGGCGTTGGGTGGGGGAGCGATGCAAACTCTCTCTCTCTCTCTCTCTCTCTCTCTCTCTCTCTCTCTCTCTCTCTCAAATGATAATCACGATCTGACAAATTCCATAAAAGCATCGGGGCTTACGTCTCGTATAATAAGTAGATTCAGAGTTGCAAAGACGATTAAGAAATTATTTTATCATCGTGTTTCTGTCATGGTGATGTGTTGTTGTTATTTTTATTATTATTATTATTCTTTTATTATTATTATTATTATTATTATTATTATCACACATTCATCAGCTTTCAAATATCCTATCTTAGAACAGACTGAAAGTGAGTGAAAACATTATTATTATTATTAGTTATTATTATTATTATTATTATTATTATTATTATTTTATTATTTTATCACCCATTCCTCAACTTACAAATAGCCTATCTTAGAACAGAATGAAAGCGAGTGAAAACATTATTATTACTATTATTATTATTATTATTATTATAATTATTATTATTATTATTATTATTATTATTGTTGTTATTGTTATTACACATTCATCAGCTTACAAATAGCCTATCTTAGTATAGACTGCAAGTGAGTGAAAGCAACATTATTATTATTATTATTATTATTATTATTATTATTATTATTATTATTATTGGAGAAGCAAATCCACAGTTATGTAAATGTACATATATTTAAATTTTAAAACAGCAAGGATAGCTTCCGGGAATCTGTTCGGTTCCCCTTATCAATCTGACACGTTGATATAGCACTACAGCGAAGTAAACAAAACAGGAGTAAAAAATTAAGTGACTTGTTTATAAACAATGGAACCGGTCGTCAAGTATAAATCAGGCAATGCCGTCGTTTTCTGATGAAAGCCCCGCCAGTCGTCTGGAACGTCTAATTGGTCCTCGCCCAGTGCGGTCGTTCTGATGGTCCTCTTCAACAGCATAGGCGACGGCAGCATCGGTTACTGGAAGTAGCCGAGTTACCTGAACGGGAGAAAGAGAGGCAACCGCAGCATCAGATGTGGCTAAAGAGACAACACTAACATAATGTTCTTTATTCTTAAAGCCTTTAATATATTTCTTGGAAATAAGGTTATTGGTGAATTTATCTTCCTGTGTGAAGGATTTATTGCCTTCCATAGAAAAACCTGTCTATCGCCGCACCCTCCACTAGCCTTCTTATACCAACATCTTTACTTCTAAAAATTATTTTAGATTCTTCCCAATTTATGCGGTGAAGAATATTCTACATAGATTCCTCTAAAGTAAATGACAAAAAGAAGTTTACGAATTGTCTTGCACTCCCTTTTAATCCTCATTTGAACAGAATATGGAAAACTGTTAACAAAAATCACAACAACAGCACAACGAATCACAAATATGTTGGTGTTTACGAAATTCCCTGTTTAGAATGTGTCTAAATATTTCCGGGGAAGTGGTATAGGGCTGCCCACTAGAATCGGGGAACACAAAAGAGCATATCAGTTGCATGCGAATAACAATGTGTTAGTTAGTCACAGCCTTAAGCTCGATCACCGCATAAATTGGGAAGAATCTAAAGTAACTTTTAGAAGTAAAGATGTTGGTATAAGAAGGCTAGTGGAGGGTGCGGCGATAGACAGGGGTTTTTCTATGGAAGGCAATAAATCCTTCACACAGGAAGATAAATTCACCAATAACCTTATTTCCAAGAAATATATTAAAGGCTTTAAGAATAAAGAACATTATGTTAGTGTTGTCTCTTTAGCCACATCTGATGCTGCGGTTGCCTCTCTTTCTCCCGTTCAGGTAACTCGGCTACTTCCAGTAACCGATGCTGCCGTCGCCTATGCTGTTGAAGAGGACCATCAGAACGACCGCACTGGGCGAGGACCAATTAGACGTTCCAGACGACGGCATTGCCTGATTTATACTTGACGACCGGTTCCATTGTTTATAAACAAGTCACTTAATTTTTGACTCCTGTTTTGTTTACTTCGCTGTAGTGCTATATCAACGTGTCAGATTGATAAGGGGAACCGAATAGATTCCCGAAAGCTATCCTTGCTGTTTTTAAATTTAAATATATGTACATTTACATAACTGTGGATTTGCTTCTCCATTTGAAGACTCGTGCTACTATGAGTATTTTTTAATTATTATTATTATTATTACTATTATTATTATTATTATTATTATTATTATTATTATTATTATTATTATTATTATTATTATTATTATTATTATTATTAGCTTTCAAATAGCCTATCTTAGAACAGACTGCAAGCGAGTGAAAATATTATTATTATTATTATTATTATTATTATTATTATTATTATTATTTATTATTATTATTATTATTATTATTATTATTATTATTATTATTATTATTATTATATAATCCACACATTCATCAGCTTACAAACAGCCTACTCACACAAAATAAAAAAAATAAAAAAAAAAATAAAAAAAAACCCTATATCTAGGTCGACTGGCAGGCGGATGCTGTCATTCAAACAGTGCAGGAAATTCAGTCGTTTCTCTAAAACACACCTCGACGTGCAAAAAGTCTTTGCAATAAAACTAAATAAAAAAAAATAAAAATGCTATTTGGAACCCACACTAAAAGTAAAACTCATCTAACACATTAGGACACATGACCCGAAAACTTTAAAAATGGCCCTTTCAGTAGACAGAGCTCTCATTTAGAGAGAGAGAGAGAGAGATGAGAGAGAGTATATTGGCATGGGGTTACCAGTCTCAACACAAAATAACTTGTTAAAAGGAAAACACATAATATCTATCTATCTATCTATAAAATGATGATGATAATAATAATAATAATAATAATAATAATAATAATAATAATAATAATAATAATAATAATAATAATAATACTTCTAAGAATTCAAGCACTGCCTTCGTCCGAACCTGACCGTTATCCCAGCCTCTCAATCAGGAGGTTAAATTGGACTCTACCCTTGATAACATTTGAGGAGGAGGAGGAGGCGGAGGAGGAGGAGGAGGAGGGAGGTAATAGCATACAATTCATTCCGTCCAAACTCGTTTAACTTAGAAGGAAAAATGAATTATGAAAAATAATAATAAAAAAAAAAGAATAAGAAGGAATATTTTTTGCAAGATGGCCAAAATGCAATTCGAACTCTGCATTCCAAGGAATGAATATGGAACGAACCAGGCATGAAACCGAATTCCCGTCCGCTTGATTTCGATCTCTCATTTTTTTTAAAGAAGCATTATGTCGAACCTCTCTCTCTCTCTCTCTCTCTCTCTCTCTCTCTCTCTCTCTCTCTCTCTCTCTCTCTCTCTGATCGGACTTCAAAAGAGGAACCATTTCCCATTACCTTAGTTTCTCTAACCTTCATTGTTGCTTTTGTATTCGTACGTTTATCTGTATGTCGAGTGATCTCTTTTCTTATTTATTTGCTATTTTCGTTTATCCTTTTTGTCTTCTTTTCTAATTACACCTTTTTATTTCATGGTACCTCTCACGGGACAGTTATGTTATCTAAGAGTTAACATTATTGTATTCAGGAGACTAAGCATATCTAAACATCAATCATGTGGACTAAACACTAAAAAAAAAGCTCCTATATTATTTTGCTACACTCCTAAACGGTATACTTTCACAGGACAATTAAGTTGTCTGTAAATTTACACTATAATATTCAGGAGACTAAGCATTCTAAACATCAATCATGTCGACTAAACAGTAAAAAAAAAAAGGTCATAATTATTTTCCTCCACTACTAAACGGTAATACTTCTAAACATCAGTCGCAAGAACTAAACACTTAAAAAAAAATAAAAGTTTATACAACATTATCTAGCTCTCCTAAATGGCAATATATACTTTCAAAGGAACTCGGCCTGAGAGAGAGAGAGAGAGAGAGAGAGAGAGAGAGAGAGTAGAGAGAGAGAGAGAGAGGTAATCCTATGATTCTGGTATCTGGGGGAGTCCTTAATGAGTTTTGCATCCTATTAAGATAAGTCCTGCGTTCCTGGAGCCTAGGAGGACACAGTCGGTATCTCTCCCAGTCCGGGAGTTTTTTTTTTTAATTGATTCTCGAAAATGGGGTGATTTGGCTTCTCAAAGTAAAAAACTACATAGATAAATATTTCTCTTAATTGTAGTTAATTGTAGTACTCGTTAGGTGTGAATGAGTAGTGTGTGGGCCTTTGCTCGTATACTAGGAAAAAAAAAAAAGGAAAATAGAGCTCGTCAGTTGAAGTAAAAAAAAAAATTAATAAAGAATAAAAACATTCATTTAACCCCATAAAAAAAATCTCTCAAAAAATAAATACAAAAAATTTTTAAAAAAGGAAAAGACAGACTATATAAGAACATGATATTTGGAACTTGCCCGCTCCGCCGGCCTTCCCCCCCCACACACAGCTTCCATTAATAGTCCTGACCCAGGCGAATAAAAAAAAAACCTTCGCACACTTCCTAAATCAATAAGAAGGAATAACAACACAACAGGTAAAAAAAATCGCACAATAAAAAAACTTCGCGTACTTCCTATATATCAAAAAAAAAAAAAACATGCAAAAACCAGGATATCAAGGAAACCGATAAAATTAAAAAACTTAAAGAACCAACTTACAAAAAACTAAAAAAAAACTTAAAAGACAAAACTTAAAAATGAAAAAAAAATGGATATCAAGAAAACCGATAAAATAAAATAAAGTTAAAAAACCAACTCACAAAAACTTCAAAAACTTCATAAAAAAAAATTAAAAAAAAAGGAGAACAAAATCCGCGTACATCCGAGCAGCAATTTCTCACGACGCGACCATGCCTGCAAATTCATCATGCCGGGATTTGGCACCCCTGATGATGGTGATAATATAAAGGCTCCGGCCTTTGACTTCTCTCTCTCTCTCTCTCTCTCTCTCTCTCTCTCTCTCTCTCTCTCTCTCTTTCCTCTGTTTGCGGAGAATGCTGGACACAGATAACCGTGTTATCTTGCTCGCTGAAGCGGGAAGAGAGAGAAAAGAGAGAGAGAGAGAGAGAGAGAGAGAGAGATACGTCATTATGCAGATGGTTCGCGAGTGGTGATGTTCTGTATAAATACAAGATAAGGGTGTTTGTTTGTAAAGTACGTTTATTTGGTATATTATATATATATATATATATATAGATATATAAAAAAATATATTATATATATAGATATATATATACATATATATACATATATATACATATATATATATATATATATATATATATATATATATATATATATATATATATATATATATATATATTTATATATATATATGTATATATATATAACGTTTCTTCCTATACACCAACCGTTCAGGCCTACACCACCATCGGCAGAAAAATAAAAAATAAAAAAATGAGAAAAAAAATCGATAAAAGTAATAAATTAAATATGTATATATAAATATACCTCTTCCTATACGCACCGTCCAGGCCTACCACC
>NC_061102.1:3287955-3292955 GCF_015104395.2 Macrobrachium nipponense | reverse complement strand
CTCTCTCTCTCCTCTCCTCCTCCTCCTCCTCCTCCTCCTCCACTTCTCACTATAAGTCTCATTCTTTCCCCTCACTCAGATCTCTCCTCACTGCCTTACGCAATAACGCCTTACGCACATACACACGCAATAACGCGTAATGAAATTGTCATTAAACGGTTATATTACTCAGAGCGGATTAGCTGCCTTTTTATTACATCCCCCTAATGAGATTCTCGAACAACTGGAACCAGCTGGAACTTCGCCACGCTCCAGAAAAAAAAAAATGATTTCGACCACAACCTGGAAATCCCTTCCAGAATTTTTTTTGCTGATGACGTCATCGTTTTTGGAACTCAATGGCAAGATCATTTAGCAAATGGAAATCAATTATCTCAACTTTACTAAACTCTATTGGGTCAGGTCGTGGTATAGTGGTCAGGACACTCGCCTCGACAGAGTGAGAGGTCTTCGGTTAGATTCGAATGCTTCACGAGAATGGAATGGAACACAGAATTTGGGCCAAAGGCCCAGCGCTGGGACGGACCTATGAGGACATTCAGAAAGGTTTGAAAGGTGTAACAGGAGGAAAACCACGGTATTGCACTATATATAAATCAATTGTTAGAGAGGGTGGAAAGTAAGATGGACGAAAGAGAATATGATCAGAGGTACAGTAAAAGGAATGAAAGGGGTTGCAGCTAGGGGTCTAAAGGACCCCTCAAAGAACCTCAAGTAATACCCACAATGCACAGCGTGAGAGTAATGATGATAAAACTGGAGAAATGATAACGAGACAGACCCCTTACCTGTTATTATCAAGGTGCGGTTCATTCATTATTTGTCTTTGAGTCAGTAACAGTGCGAGGGTTATCGTGCATCTTCTGTGAGACCACTCCTGAGAAAAAGAGGAATTCAATGTTATGTAATGGGTCAACATATACAAAAAAATACAAGATTAAGCGAAAACGTAACGCAGACGGCCTTCCAAGAGGAAAATATGCACTTATGAAAGGAGTCCCTCCTTCCCTGGTACTGAAGATACACTTCCTTACCTGGTACAATACTTAATCCTACTAAAGTCGATTCACATCACCGGTGCATCTGATGTCTACTCCAGTCCCTTACGACGCTCCTGATTGGCTGTTGATAAGCCAATCACGGGGCTCCAATCAGGAGCGTCGTAAGGGACTGGCCTAGACATCAAATGCACGGTTGATGTGAATCTACCCTAGTACTATAGCTCTTTGACTCGATTTCACTCCTAGGCTTATATGAGGCATACATATGTGTTAATCTTTTGGTCCTCAGCAAATTCTTTTGCTCGAAAGTATACTAGACACTTTCCAACCTCCAGGCTCTCTGTCATGACCACTTTTCAGGTGAGAATTCATGATATTTCGTCAAAAACATCTCCAGCTCAAAATGGAGTTCCACAGGGGAGCGTCCTAAGAGCCACACCGTTTACTTTAGCAATAAATGACATGAATAACAGTCTACCTATTGGAATGAAAAGTAACCAGCATGAACAATTCACTAATAAGATCAACAGATGTCCTTCGCAATTTTGACCAAATCTGTCCAAACAACCAGCAGGGTGGGGGGGGGGGGGGGGGGTGGCGGCCCACCCGGTAACCAAACCAGGCGAGCCAAACGCCCTGACGAGCGGACGAAGGTGTAATCTAAGTTTATCCCCTTTTCCGCTATTCTTCACTGCCATTCTCTCAACTTTATTGCTCCTCTTCCCTGCTCGTCCTCCGCAACTGTATCGCTCTTTTTCTCACCACCTCCTCCTCCTCCTCCTCCTACTCTTCCTCTTCCTACCACCTCCACCACCTCCTCCACCACCTCTCAACTGTCCTGCAGAGGAGCACATATGTAATCTGATTTTCCAAGGCGTTGCTCACCCGACTTGTGACATATATTATTCAGGTCGGATTGTTTACCTTTTCTTCTTCTTCTTCTTCTTCTTCTTCTCTTTTTTCTGAAGGAAACCTTGGAAAGGCAGCGCGTCTTCTCCCGGATATATATCAATGTCGAAAGCCTCTCGGAGCATGCCAGAGGTTGCTTTTTTTTTATGCAAATGACATCTCGGCTCCAAAACTTATTTACAAGTTCCTTTACAAATGTAAATCTTATCAAAGGAGGTTTCGGTGGCTTCACGGTTTCATAAGAGGTGGAGGTTTTCTCGCCTCAGACAAGTTTTTTAAAATTTATTTTGGGTGAAAGTTAAGTTTGGGTTTCTTTAGTGTAATGTTTATTGGTCTTTCGTGTTGTATATCTACAGTTGTACGTTCAATACAGCCTTAAAAACTCAGAAGAAGGCACCAAACACACGTGGACAAGAATTGTCTTAAGCTACATTTACCTCTACTTTTTTCTAAACTTCTCCATTACCTATTATTCGTAGCAACTTTTCACTATAGGCCTTAAAATCTGGACAAAGAAATGCACGAAGTTCTCATTCCCAGCGTGGATTCAAACTGATGACGCTGTTGTCAAGACTGGTGTTAGTACTACGATACGCCTATAAACATTTTGGCTACTAAAATGCATACGAGTAAAAGTGACGAATGAACTTGATAAAAACGTTAATTACTCGAGAACAATAAGTGCCAAATCATTCCATTTATTGAACATCAACATTTTCTAGTTTCGCTTTCGTGTTTTTTTTCTTTTTTCTTTTTGTCTTGGCAATTTTGGACGACAGTGTTAATTTTAATAATTATCTTTATTTTCTTATGGCTTCTTTTTTATTTTCAATTTTTTTTATTGTTTTTATAGTTTTTTTTTTACTTAATGCTTCAACAAAGCGTTCACATCTGGTCTTTGAACAAAATGTTATCATTTAATGTTTAAACAAAGTGTTAAAATTTGATCTTTGAACAAAATGTTATCATTTAATGTTTAATTGCTGCGTCTGACTTTTGCTGCTACTTCTAAAGAGATTCCGGTGTTTTCAGTTCTGTAGAAACGTAAAAAAAAAAAAAGTTAAAGAAGGCAAAGGCTGGATGGGCGCGTTCGATTTGACAATGCACGAAACGTAAATATTCCTGATCCTGGTATAGTACACGTCTCAGACAGACAGAGAGAGAGAGAGAGAGAGAGAGAGAGAGAGAGAGAGAGAGAGAGAGAGACTCACTTACATATGCATGGGCAAGTTTGCGATTAAGTTTGAATTAAAGCAAAACAAGAGGATGGAAAATGCTTCTGCATGATCGATTTTGACAAACATTGACATTCCCTGATACAGACATACTCGGGTACTCAGACGTAATTGGCTATGCTTGTGAGTAAATCCTACTTCACTGTATCGTTGGAGCTCTGTCCGTCTGTGAATCTGCACCGCACTGACTGTCTGTTCTGGGTCACGCTGGGTCCACTAAAGACCCAGGTTAGGGGGCAGGCCCTCTGACCAGCCTGGCGATAACTGGAACAGCTCTGGGACCATCTGGCCGACTGGTGGAAGGTCACAAGACATGACCTCACTGCCTTGGAATTTACAAAATGGGTGACTACATGTTACCTTGGGGAATTCCATCTTGTACTCTGTTATTATTTAACGTTAAATTTTAACACTACTTGTTAAAAGCGTATGCTTACCTTACCTTACCTTACCTTACATCTTGTTCGGGTTGCCCCAGGTCCCACAGTGTGAGGCACCTCTATTGTCTACCAGAGAGTTGCTAATGCATCTTCCGGTATATTTTACATCCATCAATCTTGGATGGTCTGGGATACAGCTTAGATATTTGTCGAGCTTATTCTTAAACACATCTACGCTCACTCCTGATATATTCCTCAGATGAGCTGGCAACGCATTGAATAGACGCTGCATTGTCGATGCTGGTGCGTAGTGGATTAATGTTCTGTGTGCTTTCCTTAGTTTTCCTGGTATAGTTTTGGCCACTATTAATCTACATCTGCTAAATACTGTATATTGAGATACTAAATAGATATGCTACATATAAGTGCTATATTATGGCTGATGTTAAGCATACACGAAGAGATTTACATCAAAGAAATATTATGCTACAATTACGAATGATGAGAAATTTCGATACAAACATCACACACGCATTATACAGCCTTTGTCAAAATAAAACAACAACAATGACAGAGGAAGTAAGCGCTAAGCAAACCGTCATTGTTTGTTTTTGTCTTCTGTGCGAGTTGCACACAAAGTAAAATTGAATATTTCCTGTCTCCAGTGAAACTACGATTTTCTATGCGACATCAAAAGCACAAAATCGTCGAAGGCCACATTTCATTCTGGTCATTTTCGTTTCATCAAAGATATGCATAACAAAGTTTGACGTTTTCCAGTTTCTACCTCCCCTTTTGCGAACGCCCTAAAAACGCCTTGATGCGTGAACAAAAAAATATGTGCATCGCTTTCAACAAAGCTTTTAACTAGATTGTACCTGGGTGAGCTATTGCGACGGATTGCTGCAATGAGAAATTGCCGCTGAGCTGCGACACCTGTCGTTTTAAAAAAACTGAATGTCAGACGCAAGAAGAAAAAAAGATAAATAAATTACTTAATAATTCAAGTAAAAGCCTTTAAGGTGAATATGAAGTTCAGCTTGTTTGGTTCCTAAATGATACCTAGATGGTGTCTGTTAATCTAATAAATTACTAAATCATTAAGTAACAAGGCATGATCCGACCTCCAGCTTACTCGGGGCGCGTGCTAAAATCTATGGTTAGATGACGCAATGTTTCAACAACGAAAATTAAAATAAATACGCTATATTTCATATTAAATCATTCTTCTGTACTGTTCAACATGCATATTATTTTTTATATTTTCATTCTAATAATAAATTATAAATATCCTCTCTTAAAATTACTGTCTCTTTAACTCAATGCGAAACACCTTATTTAGACTTTTTTAGGATTTTCCATAGACCTTTCCTACCCCACAACAACAACAACAACAACAAATTAGTTTGTAGGCTTACTCCCCGAGTAACCGAAAACCTCGGAGTAGAATATTTAGAGAGGATTCTGATTATATA
>NC_061102.1:3225455-3285455 GCF_015104395.2 Macrobrachium nipponense | reverse complement strand
GATGTAAACAGGATTTCGCCTCCTCTCTGAATTGAGAAATCATGGAGAGAGAGAGAGAGAGAGAGAGAGAGAGAGAGAGAGAGAGAGAGAGAGAGAGAGTGTGTGTGTGGAATTCATAGGGGGAGAGGTAAAGAAGGATTCAAGGAGAGAGAGAGAGAGAGAGAGAGAGAGAGAGAGAGAGAGAGAGAGAGACCTTACCTTACCTTACAGACCTTACATCTTGTTCGGTTTGCCCCAGGTCCCTCAGTGTGAGGCACCTCTAATGTCTACCAGAGAGTTGCTAGTACATCTTCATGGTATAATTTTGCATCTTTCCAATCTTGTTGGATGGTTGGGATGCAGCTTAGATATTTGTCGAGCTTATTCTTAAACACATCTACGCTCACTCCTGATATATTCCTCAAGATGAGCTGGCAACGCAAATTGAATAGACGCTGCAGTTATCGATGCTGGTGCGTAGTGGATTAATGTCCTGTGTGCTTTCCTTATTTTTCCTGGTATAGTTTTGGGCACAATTAATCTACCTCTGCTTGCTCTTTCTGATATTTTTAGTTCCATGATGTTTTCTGCTATTCCTTCTATCTGTTTCCATGCCTGAATTATCATGTAGCGTTCTCTTCTCCTTTCTAGACTATATAATTTTAAGGATTGTAGTCTTTCCCAGTAGTCAAGGTCTTTAACTTCTTCTATTCTAGCTGTAAAGGACCTTTGTACACTCTCTATTTGTGCAATATCCTTTTGATAGTGTGGGTACCATATCATATTGCAATATTCAAGTGGACTACGAACATATGTTTTACAAAGCATAATCATGTGTTCAGCTTTTCTTGATTTGAAGTGCCGTAACAACATTCCCATTTTTGCTTTACATTTTGCCAACAGAATTGCTATTTGATCATTGCATAACATGTTCCTATTCATCATCACACCAAGGTCTTTAACTGCTTCCTTATTTGTGATTGTCTCATTACTAGGTCCCCTATATGCATATAGCTTTCCTTCTCTGTCTCCATAATTTATTGATTCAAATTTATCAGAGTTAAATACCATCCTATTTACCTCTAGAGAGAGAGAGAGAGAGAGAGAGAGAGAGAGAGAGAGAGAGAGAGAGAGAGAGAGAGAGTTGGAATTCATAGGGGGAGAGGTAAAGAAGGATTCAAGGAGAGAGAGAGAGAGAGAGAGAGAGAGAGAGAGAGAGAGAGAGAGAGAGAGTAATGGTATTGGTTTCTTTGCAGGTCATATTCCCGTAGCTGCCGAATTCTTAACTGAGGCTGACGATCGTCAGATGCTCGGGAATAACTTATTTTTTCGAATAAAAATGTCTACAAATAGAATTCTTTTCGATTAAACAAGTTACGGTAATTTATATATACATGCATATGTGGTTTTATTATATATATATATATTATATATATATATATATATATATATATATATATATAATATATATATATATATATATATATATACATAGATATATGTAGATATTATACATACATTCGTAAAGACTATCCCAAAGGAAGCGTATTGCAGCAGAGGTCAAGACAGGTCCGCTGAAAGCAGAGAGCTACAGCAACAAAGAATTTCGGAGATGTCTGATTTCCCAGGAGTCGAGAAGCGCTCCCAGAGAGCGCTTCGCACATGATGAACGTTATTGTACGCCCCTTATTCGGGCCGGGAAGGATACACACACCCTGAAAGTGGTCCCGCTGTATATTGTGCAAACGAGCGTGTGATGCGCTTTTTGATGGAGATACAAGCAGGGAATCTCCTTCGAGACTCTTTAGTTTTAACAGGTTTTCAGTTCTCGGCGGCCTACAACAATCTAGTTTTTCTCACGCTTTTTTTTTTTTTTTTTTTTTTTTTTTTTTGAGGGTTTGTTTTTGCTTGCTTCAGTTCCCAACAAAAACAGTCTAGTTTTTCTCACGCTTTTTATTGTTTTCTATTTCTTTTTTTATTTGCTTGTTCTCAACCAAAAACAGTCTAGTTTTTCTCACGCTTTTTATTGTTTTCTATTCTTTTTTTATTTGCTTGTTCTCAACAAAACAGTCTAGTTTTCTCACGCTCTTTGCTTTTTTTTTTTTTTTCAGTTCTCAACCAACAGTGGTTTTTTCACGTTTTTTTTTTTTCTTCAGTTCTCATCCTAAAACAGTCTAGTTATTTCTTACGCTTTTTGCTGTTTTTTTTGCTTCAGTTCTCAACCAAAAACAGTCAGGTTTTTCTTACGCTTTTTTGCTGTTATTTGCTCCAGGATATCTTACAACCAAAGGAGACTTCCTAGGTAGTTCCTCATTTTCCCTTTAACTGAATATCAAATTTTGGCTAGAAGCCAAAAGCACTGGGACCTACGAGGTCATTCAGCTCTGGAACGGAAAAGGTTTGAAAGGTGTAACAGGAGGAAAACCTCAAAGCAATTACAGGAGGGTTGAGGAAAGTAAGATGGAAGGAGGAGAATATGAAAAGGAGGTACAGTAAAAGGAATGACAGGAGGTTGCAGCTCGGGGCCGAAGGCACGCTGCAAAGAATCTTTAAGTAATGCCGACAGTGCACCGCATATTTAACCTAGCCTGTTTATAATCCTCCCTCGATTTGACTTTCTGGGAAAACTACATTTGGCTGTAGACATCAGTAGTCATTTTATGAAAACAAATTCCACCTTCCATAAGGTCCTCTGGGAGTGGCTTCGACTTCCACTGGGTTGCCAACTGTACGTATTCACACAATGGGACTTTGGAACAAACTCAAAACAGATGAAGTGCCAGGGGCGAGTCTGCAAGAGCTGCCAAACACCTGGAGTGTTTCCGCCACCCAGGACAGGAGAGCGTCGCCATCTTGGAACCTGTAGAATATTCTCACACGCTTTACATTTTTCCACCACCCAGCTAGCTACTTCAAGAGCCTTCTGATTTCGTATAACAGGACAGGAGTGTGTCGTCATCTTGCAACCTGTAGAATACTCTCACATGCTTTAGATGCTTGTAGTTTTGTATTGCCATACACGGAAGGCCCACCAGATACGATTTTCTTTAGATGCTTGTAGTTTTGCAATGTCATAACAATATACGAATGTGCCACCAGATACTTTTTACTTTTGAATCTAATATAAGACCACATATACTTTTACGGTCTTATTTTTATTATATCAGGTATCCATATACACATACAAGAAATTCCTCGCATCAAAGGGACACACAGATATTTTGTAAATATTTGCGTAATTGTGTTCTGAATCTGGAGTGGACGTGTGTGTGTGTGTGTGTAAACACAACCCACGAAGCTTCTGAAACATAGTGACATACCGTTCCCTTTCATCCATTTAATACTGAAATGCGCAAATTTGAACTTGGGACACTTGAGAGCGCTTTTGAAACTTTGGGCCATGACCACACCACCTCCTCCTCCTCCTCCTCCTCCTCCTCCTCCTCCTCCTCCTCCTCCTCCTCCTGAATATTGTCGAAGGTCTATATGCTCAAGGAGCCTTCTTCTTTTTCTTTTCCTTTTCAGCTTTTATTTTGGGCTTTCTTATAAACTTCCTTTTGTTTGGTGACATTCATATGTCCTTCTCTCTCTCTCTCTCTCTCTCTCTCTCTCTCTATCTCTCTCTCTCTCTCTCTCTCTCTCTCTCTCTTGGTGTTTGCTTGTAAATATCATATCTCAGAGTTTTAAAGAAAGTTGAAGATGAACTTCAGCAATGAAGGGAATGAGAGAGAGAGAGAGAGAGAGAGAGAGAGAGAGAGAGAGAGAGAGAGAGAGAGAGGATATTGGCAAAGTTCATTTGTCCAGAATAATAGGTAACAAAATTTTCTTACAAAAATGAATTTTTGATTCTGCGGTAATTTTTATACCATCTGTAAAATTAGTTTAGTTATGAATATCTTTTAGATTAATATGCAGAATAAAGGCACAGCACAGTTCGAGCATCGACCCTTTCTCTTATTTATGATTTTTGATCCTGCACAAATTTATGAAAGAGATCCAGACAGAAGCATCACTCATTCCTCGCAAACAAACGGCCACATTCTTTGAAACCAAATTCAAGTCCGTGGACCTTTCGGTGGATTTGTTCCATGTGAATAGGGTTCATCTTCTGAATAATAATAATAATAATAATAATAATAATAATAATAATAATAATACTTATCCATTTTTTCCCTCTCTTTCGAAATAGAAATAAGAAGGATATGGAATATGCCAGTGGAAATTGTACCCATAATCATAGGAGCACTAAGGCATCGATCCCCAAGATCCCTGAAAAGGAATCTAGAAAAAGTAGAGGCTGAAGTAGCTGCAGGACTCATGCAGAAGAGTGTGATCCTAGAAACGGCGCACATATTAAGAAAGTGATGGACTCCTAAGGAGGCAGGATGCAACCCGGAACCCCACACTATAAATACCACCCAGTCGAATTGGAGGACTGTGTAGAGCAAAAAAAAAAAAAAAAATAATAATAATAATAACAATAATAATAATAATACAACATATTCTTTGGAAGCTTCATCATCAAGTCCGTGGACCCTGTGGTGGGCTTGTTCCATGTGAATAGGGTTCATCTTCTAAATAATAATAATAATAATAATAGCGATGATTCCTTGGAAAAGGATCTTTACCATAATTTCCTCAGTCTACTCAGATGAAAATGAGTACCTATTCCCTATGGAATAGGGTCCAGGTATGGGTTAAATAGTAAAACTCAGCAATGATGGAAAGAAATGAAGGATTAAACGACAACGACGTAAATGGAACCTCTGGCAACAGAGGAGCTTCGTCCGGCAGCCAGGTATTCAGCCCAATTGAAGGGGAAGACGGTCAGGTACTTACTTGGAGGTCGTCATCTATCAACTGACCTCTACAACAAATATAATAATAATAATAATAATAATAATAATAATAATAATAATAATAATAATAATAAGTAATATAATAATAATAACAATAATAATAATAATAATAATAATAATAATAATAATAATAATAATAATAATAATAATAAAATAATATAAAAAAAAATAAAAAAAAAACGAAAATTACTTACAATATAAATTGTTTACTTATAAGTATTTACATACTATGTAAATACTTACAAGTAAACAAGTTATAGTCGGTAATCTTGTGGGTTTCTTTTGCCATCTTCAGAAGAAACCTGAAATCTGTTTTCGTATGGTTTCATAAGAATATAAAAAAAAAAAAAACAAAAAAAAATGGCGTTGAATTTGCTAAAACAGCAGCCCCACCACAAACTCTGCCTGATCAGTGAGAGTAGTAGGAGCGTGAGTGGGCGGACAAGCAAAGCCGATGGTTTCAAAATTTATGGGAGTTTGAAGGATTGGCCAAAGGAAATTAGTATTCCGGCCGTAATTTCGCTGTCAGTTCTAGACAATGGCGTGAATGGTGCTATTATTGATTGCCTTTATTGGCTGCCACGTAGGTTGAGAAATGTCCCACACACACACACATAGAGAGAGAGAGAGAGATTGAAATACATTAAACTCTTAAATCAAGCCAGGGTTGGCTGGCATTTGAAACGAGACAGAATCATTCTTTGTTCCAGTCGAGTTTTGTATCTGGAGGCAACTTGTGTTCTGGCAAGACGGTCTTCTCAAGTTAGGAAATGAGCAGCAATTTTAAAATTTAATTCTCATTTCTTTAATTAAAGTTCCTTTCCATTACCACAGATATCATCTTGTAACATTTAAATTTCCGGCCTAATATCGCACTGTTCATTCACGTCGGAAGCATATTTAATTTTATGCACATGTTAGTCTTGCATTTTTCTCTGTCACTTTTACTTTTATACGAAGAAACACTTTGTATATATATATATATATATATATATATTATATATATATATATATATATATATATATATATATATATATATATATACTATATATATATATATATATATATATATATATTATATATATATAGTATATGGATATGGGAAGCGTTGCTATCAACCAACATACAACAAGGAGCTGAAGGAGACGTCATGTACTAGTAAGTTGTCCATTTATTAACATGCTGACGTAAGCATGTTTAATAAATGGACAATTACTAGTACATGACGTCTCCTTCAGCTCCTGTATAAATATATATATATATATATATATATATATATATATATATCCTAAATATATATATATATATATATATACATATATATATATATTATATATATAATAAGAAAAAATCAATAATTGAAAACAGAACACCAGACATTTAGGCTGTCAGTGGCATACAGAGAGAGAGAGAGAGAGAGGAGAGAGAGAGAGAGAGAGAGAGAGAGAGAGAGAGAGAGAGAGAGAGAGGAACATCTTTACTTCAAACGCAAGCAAAAACACACATAACCTAATTAAAACGAAGCTTAGTATCACCGTCACGCAACAGAAGCAAGAAACGTGACTTCCTGGAACAAGGAAGAATTTCCCAATCGTCCCCTTCCTTCCTTCCTTCCAGGGAATGGAACATCCTTTTCCAGATCCGTCCAATCTATCTTCGTTCGCAGCTTCGATTGGGGTCACGATCCCCAAATGAGGAAGGACTGCGGGGTGGGTGGGTGGGGGGGGGGGGGGGGGGGGGGGGGGGGGGGGGGGGGGGGGGGGGGGGTGGGGGGTGAGGGGTAGTAGTAGGAGACCGGGGAGGGAGACGCAACCACATAATAATGTTCGAAGGAATGACTGGAGAAAGAAGGTGAGCCAGGAATACCTTTTTGAAGACGATGGTCCGACAAATATTTCTCTTCAATTCTCGCGTCACTATAGTAGATTCACATCAACCGTGCATCTGATGTCTAGGCCAGTTGATACGTCTTTCAAAATTCTCCCTAAGGAGAGGTGGAACATACATCCTCACTATGTGAACTTTCGAGAGAGAGACCGCGAGTTTCCAGCCCTGTGACTGGCTTATCAACAGCCAATCAGGAGCGTCGTACGGGACTGGCCTAGACATCAAATGCACGGTTGATGTGAATCTACTATAGTCACTAAGTGATACGTCGACTGAAGTCATTACAAATACTAGCAACCATTTGTATACAGAAATTATGTATAAGAAAATCGTAATTTAACGGGCATGGGCAAGGGCAGCCTCGTTTCAAGGGCAGAACCAGCAGCTCTATTCCAGGGACTCCTTTTTCATCCCCATCCCCTTCGTAGGGTGGGGAGGGGAGGTAGGATGAAACCCCATTGTAAACCATCTTAGGGGTCCCCACAATATCCCTGCCAAGTTTCATGCCCCTCGGACCTGCCGTTTGGCCGTGATTGAATGACAGACGGACGGACAGACATTATGCCCACTGTAGTAAGAAGTGGGATTATATAAGTTCGTCATTGTAATTTTACGGGGATATTCACTAAATTATCTTTATCTTTTTTTTATTTGTCATTATACAGGAACTGGTAGTGTATCAAAAGGCAGAGGCAATCATATTGTGATCCCAAATACTTTCTATGCTAAAATCTTGTAGAAATAATCAGTATGGTAGTGTATGTATATTATATATATATATATATATATATATATATATTATATATATATATATAACTATCAAAGCGCTGAGAGGCTGGAACCCGGATTGGATGATGGTCAATCTGAACTCTAGAGTTTTTTACCCTTAGAGTATTACTCTATTGCAAAGAGATTTACCATACACTTCAATCTCTGTGCAATTGCAGAGGGACCTTCCAGCAAGTATACATTACTCCTTTGGTCGTGTTTACATTGTTTATATGTGTAAACAAAGCAGTTAAATATATCCGTAAAACTCCTTTGTTCATATTTATATGAGTACCACAAAGCAGTCAAATATATCCGTGATTATCAATTCAACCCTTTAGCACGTCATGACAATTCAGTTCGAAATGCCAAAGTTAAAACCGACAATGACTTGTTCTTGGTCGTATACCTCGATTCTCTGTACTTTCCCTCCAATGAATGTGATGATGATCTGTTCCAATTCTCTTTTAGGGCTTTGTGTCCTTTGTCTCCCCGTAATTAATAACACCTGACAATTTCCATGGCGGTGCGGAATCACCATACTAAAACGACAAGTGACGAAATGGTCTTTTTTGCGTCATTGGATATGATTATCTTCCTCTGTTAACTCCAATTAAGCTTTTTTTTTGAGTAGTTCCAAAAAGTTTTTTTGAGTTCAAAGATACATGACGTCGGGAACTGGATTCAAGTTGTATCTATTTTCGCTTACTCTGGGAGTAAGCCTACAAGCTACATTGCTGTTGTTTTTGTTGGAGGAGGGGTTGGAAAGGTCTATGGAATAGCCTAAAAAGGTCTGAAAAAGGTGTTTTGCGTTGAGCTAAATTTACAAGAATTTTAGTATAGGATATTTAAGATTTATTTATGGGAATGGATATGTAAAAAATAAATAATGCGCATGTTAAACAACACAGAAACACTATTTCTAATAAAATATAGCGTATTTATTGTAATTTTCTTTGGTGAAATAACGTGCTATTTGACCTTAGATTTTAGCACAGGCCCAAGTAAGCTGGAGGTCGGATCACACCTTGTTGACGTCTATAGTTATAAAAATCAGCTAACGTTTTGCCAGTACCTGTAATGACAAGAACTTTATGGAATTTGCCACAAATGTCACCAACAACATCATGGAATTTGCCACAACCACCATTAACAACAATATGGAATTTACCACAACCATAACCAACAACATCATGGAATTTTCTACAACCATCACCAACAACATCATGGAATTTTCCACAACCACCATTAACAACAATATGGAATTTACCACAACCATAACCAACAACATCATGGAATTTTCCACAACCATCACCAATAACATCGTGGAATTTACCAAACCATCACCAACAACATCATGGGATTTGGCAAACCATAACCAACAACATCATGGAATTTGCCAAACCATAACCAACAACATCATGGAATTTTCCACAAACCAATACCAACAACATCATGGAATTTTCCACAACCATCACCAATAAATCATGGAATTTACCACAACCATGACCACCACGATTATGGAATGGTCTTCTGCAGCTGGGTTCAAAACACTGCCTGTTTACTGAAATAGAAATACTTAAGAATAAAATCTACTATTGAATTTCCCCTCCACAAAATGACTCGTATCCAATCCCACTTCCTTTTCCCTATTGTTTACTCAGGTTCGACGTTCATTATATTTCGTCTAATCGTACGAATCCCTTCGTCTCTTTGTCCCGAATCCTTTGAAGGGGACTTTTCTCGCCTCCCTGTCTCGGTTCCTTCTCCTCCCCTTCAAAGGACACGTCTTGAATAACATGTTTAACAGAAAGCGATTCCAAACAAGGATTTATTTTTTTCTTAGTTTTTATTTGTATTTTTTTTGAGACTCAATTAACTTTCTTGTTTGCTTTTAAAAGGGGAAATAAGGTGTTTTCTGGTAGTTGAGGTTTTTAAATTTTACTGTTTTTTTTTTATTGAATTTATCAATTTGTTAATCGACGCTATTCCAGCCTCGGAGTTTAACTTGTGACGAGAAGTAAAACATTTTTCTGTACAGCGTATAATGCCGTATGAAACTCAGCCACAGCCCCAAAAAAGTTTCCAGCCACGGCCCGGTGGTGGCCTGTGTTCCGCACGATCCTGGCTAACTTTAACCTGAGATAAAATAAAAACTACTGAGGCTAGAGGGCTGCAATTTGACATGCTTGATGATTGGAGGGTGGATGATAAACCTAGCACTTTGCAGTCCTCTAGCCTCAGTAGTTTTTAAGATCTGAGGTCGGGCAGAAAAGTAATTTTTAAGATCTGAGGTCGGGCAGAGAAGTGCGGACGGATAGACAAATAGCCAGCTCTATAGTTCTCTTTTACAGGAAACTAAAAAGAAAACCAGAATTTCAGGCAATCTGGTCTGAAAGTTACGGTTCCCTGGCGGCTGCTGAACCCAGAACAGAAGAACAGGACAAATTTGAATTCTGACTAAACTTTGCCGGCAATGAGTCGCACAGTTTACATCATGATAAATTGGGTGAAGGTCACCCACAGTTACCAAAATAATTGAAAGTCGTGTATGAATGTTACACAAGTAGGTCACAGTTCTATCAGTGGCCCCCAGTACACGAAATAAAAGGCGATCGGACTGAAGTAGATAAATACACCAGGAGAATGACACAAAGAGAGACGAGTTCTGAATTAAAGGCAAGTTTGCTCAATAACAACGTCCAATTAATTCCTGACGGACGACAACATTTATCAATTTTTCAACAGTTGGAACGAGGGTTGGGAACTAAAATTCACAAGCTGATATGTCAATGTAATTCGGTATTAGGGGTAAAGATTTACTTATTCCTTTTAGTGCATTAAAGAAGAGACGCACAATTCTCGAATTTTCTAATCCACTTAATTCCACAATCCGAATATTCCCTAGTGGCCTATCATAGAAAAATAAGAATCTACATATCAAAGAAAAATGAACTTCAATCCATACAAAGAATCCATCGCAAAACGTATAAACCATTACAAAGCTAACCCACTTCCAATGTTGCGGTTTATTCTCTCTTCTCTTGTGTTTGTGGAGGCATTTACACACGAGATGATAATGAGGGTGGGTACACATTCCCCGAAAGATGCCTTTGGGGGCCGAAGAAGGTAAATAATAAAAACTTATTGTAGCCTGACGGAAGAAGGAGCCGGATTCTTCTTCTCCTGTCGAAGGAGAGAGAGAGAGAGAGAGAGAGAGAGAGAGAGAGAGTTTTGCTCCATGTTGGTTTATGGGTGATTCAGCAAAGTTGATTGTTGGTTCATCGGAAAGATTTATTACCGTTGGTTCATCTGAAGTTTTTTATTATTATTGTTGGTTCATCTAAGGGATTTATCATTGTTGGTTCATCCGTGGGATTTATTGTTGTTTTTTCACCCATGGATTTATTATTGTTGGTTCATCCAAGGGATTTATTACTGTTGGTTCAACCGAGAGACTTACCATTGTTTGCAACATCGCACAGGATAAAAAAAAAAAAAAAAAAAAAAAAAAAAAAAAAAAAAAAAAAGTCTTCTAGAAAACGAAAAATATTCACCAAATATTCAAACCTCATACGAAAGTTATTGTAGCCATATCGAGTTGATAAGACAGAACACCCCATCCACCACCCCTCCTCACACCCCCACCTCCATCTACCCCGCCCCACCCCTCCCCACACCCCAGCACAACTCGCAAATAGAACCAGAAAAGACTTTCCGGTCAATCTAACCTCCCCTGAGTTTTTTTAATCAACCAATCCGGTACGGCTGAGGTTTCTCTTCCATTGGCATTCCCAGGATCCCACCAATTCATCCTCCCAGACTCATCTCCCTTCCCCCCCCCCCCCCCCCCCCCCAGACTCTCCCACCCCCCCCTCCCCCCCCCCCCCCCCCACCCCCCCCCCCCCCCCCCCCCCCCCCCCCCCCCGCCCTTACCAACCAACCGTCCACTTTTGACAGAACCGGATAATTTGAAAGGAAACCATCTTCGTACCAGGTGAACTTCTTCGTTCGTATGCGTGGAGTTGATTCCGGCTTCCACACCAAAAGAAATTATCCTTTCTTTTCTTTTTCTTTTTTTTCTTTTTTTTCTAGCCAAAAGTCATGGTATCAGGAGGACCTCCCTCGTTTCGTATGCTTGGAGTTGACTCCGGCTTCAACCAAAGAAATTATATATATATATATATATATATATATATATATATATATATATATATATATATATATATATATATATATATATATATATATATATATACCATAAATCCAAGGTGTCAGGAGAACTTCCTCGTTCGTATGCGTGGCGGCGACTCCGGCTTCCACATCAAAATGAACTGTCAAACATTTTCCCATAGCTCCAAGGGTATCAGAGAAGGGTGATGTATGTAATGGAAGTTTCTATAAACCATCTCCTTTCATACTATATATTTTTTTATCTCAGGGTACCAAAAGAGGCCTTAGGCCTATGAAAAAACTAGAACTGGCTCCCGTATAGAATGCTGGCGGGTTGAAATTAATGCTGATTTTAAACATGGGCCTAAACGTTTTGTTGAGTCTTCAATCTCTCGATTCACGGAGAGAGAGAGAGAGAGAGAGAGAGAGAGAGATTTTGCATCACTTTTCTCAGAATATGTGTTTGGTTTTATACAGCATTTATATTGTCAGATTGATACTTCCCCCAGAATGAGTTGAATGATAATGACAAGTTAAAACAACATTATATTATATATTGTATATATGTATTATTATATCATTATATATATATAATATATTTGATATATATATCGTTATTAATATATATTAATATAAATTACATTGCACACCCCACCAAATTACAAATATATATATATATATATAATATCTAGTTATATTTTATATTTTGTATATATTATCATTGCACACAACAACCAAATTCTATATTATATATTATATTATAATCTAAATATCTATAATAATAGATATATATATATATATCTATATATATGACTACAGATGTCCTGAAAAGGAAACTTGACAGAAAACTAAAAAATCTTATTGATAGCAGTGATTGGACTAATTGTGCACGTCAAGATTGTGTTGTTAACTTATCTAGTAAACAAATAAGTGAAAATGTTGTGAGTGCGCTTGGATATGGTTTATCTTTCTTTGTAACAAGTAGACCTTCTGCTTTAATGATTGCGTCATCCCTAAGTAAATTTGAAAAATATTGTGATCTTCCTCAAAATCATGTTGACATGATTAAAGGTATTGTTTACGGAGCTGCCAACGTTAAGCATGAAAGTAACTTCCCTGCTCGCTATAAGAAAAGTTTGACCGATCTTAAAAAGGACAATACTATCCACATTACAAAAGCTGATAAGTCAAATAGTATAGTAATTTTAGATAAAGCTGACTACATATCACGTATGCAAGCCCTACTGGATGATGATGTGAATTATAAAAAACTAACAAAAAATGCCCTTGATCAAGTCATAAAAAACTTCAATAGCATAGTGAAAAATTATCCTTAAAGATAAAACAGAACTACTAGCAAATTGTCAGTCAAATCTCCTTCGCTACCTTACTTGTACGGATTAGTCAAACGCACAAAGAAAATAACCCTATGCGGCCTATTATCAGTACTGTTGGTTCAATTTCATATAAACTTTCGAAATATATCACTAAGATCTTGTCCCCGTTACTTGGAACCATCTCCGATTCTCATATATATAATTCTCTAGATTTAGTTGATAAATTAAAGACAAAATTGCTCTTTGCCCTACTGATAGATTCGGGTTAGTTTTGATGTATGTTCTCGTTTTACTAAAGTCCCTATAGACTCTATTTTAGAATATCTTAGTAATGAACTAACTCAGCATGAATTACCTCTGCTCACGAGTTTGTGCATTTGTGATTGTAAGTTTATATTCAATGGTGAATTTTATCAACAAATATTTGGCATGGCAATGGAAATCCTTTTTTATCACCACTACTCTCAAACCTGTACATGAATTCTTTGAAAAACGCTACTTACTAATATCATTTATATTCCTGTAAAGTGGTATCGTTATGTTGATGATATCTTAGCTGTTCTTCCTGTGTCGGTATTGATGTAATGATTTACTCTCTAAATTAAATAACCAGGTACCACCGATTAAGTTTACTCTAGAATTAGAAAAGACAATTGCCTCCCTTTCTTAGATGTTTTGATACATAGAGAACCATTTCAATGTAAATTCAGTATTTATAGGAAACCGACGCCAACACTTACTTATGTTCATTTCTTCTTCTAGGCCACCATCTTAACATAAAATATCCATTTTTTCCTCCATGTTTTTTACGAGCATTGCACATTGTCAGTCCACATATTTTGATCACGAAATTGAATACTAAGAAAAATGGGAAAGATTTATGCTATCCTTCACATATATTAGATATTTGTTATAATAAAGCCCACAAAAAGTTTAATAGTGTAAGTAACACGCAGAAAGAAATTCTAAGAACATTCTCAGTTTGCCTTATTTTAACGGATTTGAAATCATTAAATCATTGTTAAAAGCTTTTAATGTCAACCTTGTTTTTTTTCCTATAATCAAACCACTAAAGGAATGTTAAATAAAAAATGGCCCCAGAGAAAGCAACAACCATAAATATATAAAATTCCATGTATGGATTGTCCCTCATTTTATCTCGGACAATCTAGCAAAGGCCTAGAAGTAAGGCTAAGCCAGCATAAATATTCTGTAAAAACTGGGCAAAACATCTAATGCAATATTCATTCATTTAAGTGAAAACAACCACCGAATAAATTGGGTTGGTAGTTTCAGTAATTGCAAGTCAAGAGATGTCTTATCACGAAATCTTTTAGAATCTGCTTTAATACAACTTACTTTTCATTGTAATTTCAATGTTAGTCGTGGCCTTTTTCATTTAGACCCTTGTATTTGTAACATGTTTAAGAATGACCTTAAAGATATAATTACTGACTTAAATAAAATCAGTTGCCTTAGAGTTATCTTTGTTGTATGTATGTCTGACATGTATTGTGAATATGGTTTTGTTTACCAAGTTTCTGAATAGCTGTCACCTATAATCCTTAATTGTCTTGTCCTTGTATCTGAGATGATTGTCTTAAACCTTTAATTGCACCCATTGTTTATGCTTGTTTGGGAAGGTTTCTCTCATCTTCCAGGTGTGTCGGATTCTCAGGTACTAATCTCTTTATAATCCCTATTTGTCAGTTATACGAATCTTCTTGTATTGTCTTTTGCCTCATTTATGTCAGTTTCTGCTCAGTAAAGGTCGTTTAACGTCGAAAGGTCTTGCAGATCCGCCTTCGTTTATTTTTCCTTCGTGGCATATATCTTATTTATGGATTTTTTTATTTATCACGTTCCTAACTTTTCGTGATTCAGTTATACATACATATCTATATATATATAATATATATATATATATATATATATATATATATATATATATACATATACTATATATATATTATATATATATTATATATAGTATGTATATATATATATATATAAATACACATATGAATGAAACTTTGCAAAATTAGCTGAAGGAATATGACGAATCTAGACAATATTATTATACATATATATATATAATATATATATATATATATATATATATATATATATATATATATTAATATGGACCCCATAAAAACGCCAAAATATAGAGAGATGTTGCTGCAGTATCGGTTGCTAACAAAACACAACAGCTCATCTTCCATCTATCGTTCGTGACAGTAATTCGGAAATTGCTCCATTATTCGTACAAGCCTCCGAGCGATGTAAGATTCAAATTCAACTCTTGCCTTTTTGAAATCCATTCAAATGCAGTGAGTACTTCCGACTAGTTTTGCTGCGTTAACGAACATTAAAGAAAAATAATAAAATAAAGAGTTTTCATTTCTACCTTTAATACGATCTAAATTTTTTTCAGTAATACTAAATAAAACGCGTTTATATTTATAGATAAAATAAAATTTAAAAAATAGAAAACGAATAAAAAGCATTTTTTAACCATAATAATTTCTAATACGTATTGTTTATAGATAAAAAAAACTAAAAAAGCATTTTTTACCCATTATAATATCTAATACGTATCGTTTATAGATTAAATAAAAAACAGAAAATGAATAAAAAGCATTTTTTACCCATATTAATATATAATACGTAACGACCTCGGCTGAATCCAGCAGCATAAAATCATACGTAATTTTTTTCCTTTTGATATCTAGATGTTAAGGTATTTCGAACACACACACACACAAACTCACTCAAGGAGCTCCCGGGCAACAAGGAAACATCGCATCGAAACCCGAGCACATACGAGAAAAAGCGAGACGAAACATATGCCACTCTTAATCGTAATCTGGCCTCAAGGGCAATAATAATAATATCTCCTCGCGGGCTGAGAGGAGGAGTTGCGAGTTTATACACATACAATCTCGGGTGGATTTTCTTCTTCGTTTGCATCTGTTATTGGAGAGCGAGACTGGGACTCACTCTCTCTCTCTTCCTTTGCAACGGCTCTCACCTTTTAGCAGACGCAATCTTCTCTCTCTCTCTCTACTGTTTTTGGGGCGTGGAAGAGGAGAGAGAAGAGGGAGGTGAAGAAAGCAAGTATTAGAGAGACTCTCTCTCTCTCTCTCTCTCTCTCTCCTCTTTGCTTATTGCTGTCTGCCTGTCTGTCTGTGGGTGTGTGATTTCAAGCTCGAAATTAATCATTAATAGTCGCCGCCATTATTTGCAAATTATTTTCCTAATTTCTAAACGTTCGACTTTTCCTAATTTTGGTCTCTCTCTCTCTCTCTCTCTCTCTTTGTTAGTGTGCGTGCGTGATTAAATAATAATAATAATAATAATAATAATAATAATAATAATAATAATAATAATAATAATAATAATAATAATATTTTTTTAAATAATGAGATCATGAATCTATGGAAAATTAGAGAAGAGGGACTGGATAGCAAGTATTAGAATCTCTCTCTCTCTCTCTCTCTCTCTCTCTCTCTCTCTCTCTCTCTCTCTCTCTCTCTCTCTCTCTCTCTCTTGTAAGTTGTGAAATGGGAATCGTTTCATGTCTAGGAAATCTTATGAGTTGAAGATGAAAAAGAATTCTCTCTCTCTCTCTCTCTCTCTCTCTCTCTCTCTCTCTCTCTCTCCTCTCTCTCTCTCTCTCTCTCCTCTCTCTCTCTCTCCTTTTAATGTTGATACTTTCGTCTTCACTTCCATAATAACCTTTTATCATCCATTTCGAATCTTATTACGCAACAAATCTAGTCTGGAAAAGGGGAATTATTTTCTTGTTTACTTTGCCTCTTCATTATCATCTTTACAGAAGCCCCTACTTACTAGGAAACCGTCTGGAGGTGGCACCTGCCATGCCCAGCTGTTATTAATGGACTCCTTTTTACCTCCCCCCCCCCCCCCCCCCACCCCACCCAAAATACTTCCATTACAATCTTCCCTGGATACGTCTGCCAATTATAGAGATTGTTTGTTTGTTTGTATGTATGGTGGTTTCACGTTGCATGGATCCATTGGTTGTTCAGCAACGGGATCAACATCCCCCCCCCTTCCCCCATCCAAAATACTTCCATTACAATCTCCCCTGGATATGTCTGCCTATCATTGAGATTGTTTGTTTGTTTGTTTGTATAGTGTTTTAACGTTGCTAGGAACCAGTGGTTATTCAGCAACGGGACCAACAACGGCTTTACGTGACTTCCGAACCACGTCAAGAGTGAACTTCCATCACCAGAAATACACATCTCTGACCCCTCAGTGGAATGCCTGAGAACCTAACATGGAGAGGGCGAAGCGTCAATCATCCCAGTGGAAAAATATTAAAAATAATTCACGCGCGCTTTTTCAGGTTTTATTTGTTTGATATTCTCATGGTTTCGTTTCCCTAATTTTCATTAATCTTTCACGATTTCACGGCTACTTCTTGATTTTATCGTGTTTCAATATTCTGCTGTTTAATCTCCTTATGTATAACTCTTGCACAGTATTCAGGCTTTTTCTTAATTCCTTGCGCTTTGATTTTATTGTGTTTCAGAATTTCTTCATCTTTTAAAATCAGGTGGTCAGACTGTTTTTTCGTTTTCTATAACTGAAAGCATTTAGACCTGCTCTTGTCTGTCTCCGTTTTCATTCTTTGATTCTAATGCATCGCTTGTTTATCTTCAAAATCAGGCGATTTGACTGATTTTTCGCTTTCTATAACTGAAAGTATTTAGATTGGCTCTTGTCTATCTCCGTTTTCAACCTTTGATTATAATTCATCATTTGTTTATCTCTGAAATCAGATGATTTGATTGACTTTGGTTACTCGTCGCACACAATATTAAGACTTGCTGTTTTGTTTTATCCCTGCCTGCCATCTCTTTGGTGTCATACGTAAAGATTACCTATAGCCTCCAATACCACACATCAACCTGGCGAGTATGTTACCAAGCGGACGCTACTACATCCTAGAACTCGAAGGGGAATACTTCAAGGAAATAAAAAGTACTGAATATTCCCATTACGCTCGAAAATAATAAACGGAAACTTCAAGCGCGTTCCCATTTAGCTGGAGAGAAACAGCCAGTCAGTCGTCTCCTTGTTGCTGGGGTAAAGTGAACAACGCTTTACCATCTTAATGCAAAGTCCATTTACCCGACTGAAAACAAAAGGAGTAGTAAGTTTGGAAGCTGCACTCGGCCCAGCTTGACAAATTTGGGACAATTAGCGAGTCGTCCCGTCTGAGAGAATGTTTCAGGAGTTGAAAGTTAAGACGTGAATGTTGTTGTTGTTGTTGTTATTATTATTATTATTATTATTATTATTATTATTATTATTATTATTATTATTATTATTATCATTATTATTATTATTATTTATTAATGAGAGTTGAAAGTTAAGAAATGAGGAAGGATATCATTATCATTATATTATTATTATTGAATATCGAGTCTCCCTGTGAGGTTGTGCCATATGAATAGGATTCATCTTCTGAGTAATAATAATATAATAATAATAATAATAATAATAATAATAATAATAATAATAATAATGATAATAATAATAATAATAATAATAATAATAATAGAAACTTCATAATCAACATCATCCCAAGAACATTCATAAAAAATCCATAAACTTTTCTCTCCTTTGCAAAAAAGGACTTTCATTTCCAACGATGATTTTACGACGGGCTTGATCCATGAAAAACAACATTCCATTTCACGGGGCGGCGCCCCCCCAAAAAAAAAAACTGTTAATGCTCTAACAGCATTAGTAAATACCGTAATCTGTGAGGCATGAATGACTTCGTTAATGGACCTATTGAAACAATTAAAAAGAACGAATCCGTTATCTGTTTTTGGTTGACTGGGAACGACATAAAAAAATTCACTCACAAAAAAAATAAATAAATAAATAATTAAAACTCAAAATAAATTCCTTTTTCGTTTGAAGTAGCGCCTTTTTAAAAGTCACTTTTTACCTATTCAACAGGTCCCCCCGACACCCCCACCCCACAACAACTCCTGTTTTTTTAAACAGATTATTTAATTATAAATTGTATCTAAATGGTAAGTAAGTTTCATCTATTAAAAAATGAAATTAAAATATTCTGCATAACTGTCCCGTGCTTGTAAGAATGTAATTACAATATTCATTATTTTAGTCATTAACACACTAAACAAAATATGTAATTATAAATTGCATTTGAATGGTAAATGTGTTTTGTCCACTAATAAAGGAAGTGGAATGATTATCATAATTGTTCCATGATAATAAAAGTGTAGTTTGTTTCTATTCATTAACATATTTAACATTCTACCACGAGATGAACTTGAATATTGGATAATTTAACACGATGTTGTGGTTAAATGTTAAATGTCCATGTTTTAATCGTGTAAATAACATATCACATATCAAAATTAACTTCTACTCTTCCCCTACGCTATCTCTCTCTCTCTCTCTCTCTCTCTCATCTCTCCTCCATCCTCTTCTCACTCTCTCTCTCTCTCTCTCTCTCTCTCTCTCTCTCTCTCTCTCTCTCAAATAGTAGACATTTATCTCGTCTTAACACTTATACCTTTAACATTATTGACATTAACATATACTCCTTTATGAATAGGTTTCATCAACTGAATAATAATAATAATAATAATAATAATAATAATAATAATAATAATAATAATAATAATAATATAACAATAATAATAATACTTTATTAAAAGTAATGGCTCTTCAGCAGCGTTACACTTGTAGAGATTCTTCTCAATTTTCCGAATAGCGGCTTTTTCCGTGCTACTTAGACAGCTAGTAGAGCGCCTATAGAGGTCATGATCAAATTCAGAGTCAAAATTGGTGTTTATATACGGAAAAAGCCGCTTATTCGGAAAAAAAGAGAGAATCTCTACAAGTGTAACGCTGTTAAGTAGCCATTATTTTTAATAAAGTATGCTTGAGAGAGGGTCTGCTTCCTAAATAATAGTAATAATAATAATAATAATATAATAATAATAGTATACCATATTCTTTGGAAGCTTGAATTTCAAGTCAGTGGCCCCTGTGGTTGGTTTGTTCCATATGATAGGGTTCATCAACTGGATGATGATGATGATAATAATAATAATAATAATAATAATAATAATAATAATAATAATAATAATAATAATAATAATAATACTTAGGAAGCAGACCCTCTCTCAAGCATACTTTATTAAAAGTAATTGCTACTTCAGCAGCGTTACACTTGAAGAGATTCTTCTCTATTTTACGAATAGCGGCTTTTTCCTTGCTACTTAAACAGGCTAGTAGAGCGCCTATAGAGGTCATGATGAAATAGTGTCAAAATAGGTGTATATATATTTGAATTTTACAGGTAAACTATGATACCATAGTCATCAAAGTCGTTAATGATTCTCTCTCTCTCTCTCTCTCTCCTCTCTCTCTCTCTCTTTCGTCTGGAGCCGCCAGACATCCTCGGGCTGGGAAGCTGAGGGTGGACTGATCTTGGTGTGGTGTCCATCCTCCTTATATTTGGGGTCGACAGCAAGGGGTCTGCCCCATGCTGATCTCCTATTGGCTGGTGGCAGTGAATCTTCGTTTTCATTGGTGGCTTGAGCCAGTTCTCAAGCCACTTTCTCCGAGTCTATCCAAAATTTAAGGAGGACGGACACCACACCAAGATCAACGTTACACGTTACGTCATCCTTGCGCTATACTATTGGTCGTTATATAATCTCGAGCAGCTCGCTTTGTCGAAGTTAAAACGATGGCTGAAAAGCGGCGTCGTCCTCCTGGCTCCCAGCAGGGCGATTCGCCCCCCCTCTACGATCAGGGCTTCCAGAAAGTCCAGAAAAAACGGAAAAAAGCCCTCAATACCGTCATCGACCTTCCTATACTTTCGACGCCTCCAGCACCTACCATGACGACTCAGGCACTTCCTAGATTCAAGGCAACTCCCAAGAACACCAGAACATCGATGGCGGCCGTCCTAGCACTGGAAAAAAATACCCCATGCACAACTTCAAGCCCGACCGAATCTGAAAGGGGAATTTATTATTACCCCGAAGGACAAACAGTCAGCAGACCTCCTGAAAAAACGATCCCCTTATGCCTCCTATTGACCCAGCTGACAAGACAACGAAAGCAATGATTTGCAAAGTCCCGAAATATGTGACTATCGAACGGATTCTCGAAGTTCCAGGCGTATTGACTGCTTCACGTTGCAAAGTGAAGAACAGAGATGGAACTGAAGAAGAAACCCAAAAAGTCGAAGCTACGTTTAGAGGCAAAATTCCAGACTTCATCAGCCTTGGGATCCTCGGAAACTATAAGACCGAAGCCTTTATCCCCGAACCTCTCAGGTGTTTCAAGTGCCAGAGGTTTGGGCATCACAGGAGAGAGTGCACGGCTCAGCATGTCTGTGAATCTGCAGCCAGAAGCATGAGACCGACGTTTGCCTAACAACAAATTCAAGGCAAAAGGTCACACTGTTGCCCGATGCCCAAACTGCCATCAGTCTCATCATGCATGGTTCAAGGTTGCCCCTGTCAGACTGGAAAAAATCTGGAGGATGAAGGGCATTTCCCTTTTCCCCACCGCCCAGCAAGACCTCGAGAACGACAACCATCGCCCTCAAGACGACCACCATGTCAACCACGTATCGATCCAAGAACTAACCGACCTACCTCCCACCACAAGCTCCTCAACCTTCCCCTGCAGAACACCCCAAACCTCGTCATTATATCCCAAACCCCTCATCCTTTCCTTCCCTCCAACCTCCAATTCGCAAACCCCTTAACCAACCCCCCCGACCCCTAAGGATATTCCCTCAACCCCTCAGTCAATCCCCCCCAACCCCTCAGGTTATTCCCCAGCCTTCGCATCGCCGACGACGTCGACTCCTGCTCGTGTTGAAGCAGGAAGGAACTCAGACAGAACAACCAAAACAACCAGTTGAAGATATGCAGGTCGAGACAATCACAGAAGCTCCCACTTTGTATGCCGAAGCTGGAACACAAACAGAGGAGTTCCCAGTTAAGCAGACATGGGAATCCAGACCTGCAAACCGAAACTCAGATCAGTCGCCTCTGGAAGTGAATTCCGGTTCGTAGGAGAACAGGGATAAACAAGCTCCTGATGACCTATGACGAATTCAACGCCTTCATTCATAGAGCTCTATCTGACAAGCATTACACTTTCAACGACCGACTGTTTACAGAGATCTTCCAGGAAGCCCTCAACTTTGAGATCTCCCTCCCAGATGATTTCCTCCAATCTGAATTTCGATTTAGAACTCCTCAAGACAACTACCCATTCAGCAATAGAACGATCATCACTGTTCTCTGAGCTCGTCCACGTTCTGTTGGACCTAGAGATCAGTTCCAGATGACCGCCTTCGAGAAAGTGCTGTTTATAGCATTAACTGCTTTTTCTTTTACTAAACAATCCTCCTTTCCCCTCCGTTTTTTCGCCGCCTCACGTCTAACGACCGAATATTTCAACTGTCCACTCTAACTACCGCTTAAGCTGTTGTTTACTTTTGTTTTGCTTTCTCTAAACTCATAATATTTTCGTTTTTCTCTCGCCGAATCTCTATTACTAACGATCGCGCCGTTTATTCTATTGTCGTTAAGTGAAATATGGTACTTGACTCCATAGATTAATGTGCTTTTTTTTTTTCCGTTTTTCTACGACTATAAATTTTTCGTTTTCCTTACTGGCTATCTCTGACTCGCCAGGACTCGCTACTATCGATCTTTTATCGGGTACCTACTAATGGGTACCTTAGGGTTTAAAGGGGTTTGTAACCTTGCCTGTTCACCTTTCCTTTCCTTTTCAAATCATACCATTTCACGTGCATAACCCATAGAATCATAAATAAAGGCTCACCTCATATCCTAAAAAATCACCTTTCCACATCCAAAAAAAATTCAAACAAAATGAACCTACGGGCTGCTCTATGAGCAAGAGCTCGTGCTGGCATAAAGCCAGCTTAATCTTCAACAACAACAACACCAAGATCAGTCCACCATAAGCTTCCCAGCCCGAGGATGTCTGGCAGCTCCAGACGAAAGCTCGCTTTAAGAAAGAGAGAGAGAGAGAGAGAGAGAGAGAGAAAATCGTTTATGACTTTGATGACTATGGTATCATAGTTTATCTGTAAAATTCAAAACTATACACCTATTTTGACACCGTATTTGATCATGACCTTTTAGGCGCTCTGCTAGCCTGTTTAAGTAGCATGGAAAAAGCCGCTATTCGTAAAATAGAGAAGAATCTCTACAAGTGTAACGCTGCTGAAGTAGCAATTACTTTTAATAATAATAATAATAATAATAATAATAATAATAATAATAATAATAATAATAAATTTAACGTCCACTCCAAGGTTCACCTCGATGCAAATGCACACCCGCGCGAGTTGCAGAAGGCGCGTTGCAACCCCGGAGTAATAGCGAAAGCAATATACTGCGTTGAAATTGCTTTCAACGTCCCGCGTCTCAGGTGAGAAGGGGAGGGGGGGGGGGGCGCTGGGCGGGGGGCCTGTATGCAACACCTCGGGACATTCAATTGCTCCTTAAAATCAAGAAAGTGGAGGATGTCACTTCTGCAGTCTAGATTGGGGCTGATATATATATATATATATATATATATATATATATATATATATATATATATATATATATAGTGTATCCACTCAGGTGATATTCGCGGGATTTTCGTGAACAGTTGCTTTAGATGACACTGCATTTACCTAATTGTATTATTATTATTATTATTATCATTATTATTATTATTATTATTATTATTATTATTATTATTATTTTATTATTATTATTATTATTATTATTATTATTATCCAGTAGATGAAACCTATTCATATAGAACAAGCCAACCAAAGGGGCTATTGACTTGAAATTCAAGCTTCCAAAAAATATTGTGTTCATTAGGAAGAAGTTGAAGATACAGTAACGTTAGTATAGGATGTTTATGATTTATTTATTAGAATGAAAACGTAAACAATAAATAATGCGTATGTTAAACAGTACCGATAAAATTATTTCTAATAAAATATAGCATAATTATTCTAATTTTCGTTGGTGCAACAAGGCGCCGTTTGACTGTAGATTTTAGCATGTTTTAATTTATGTTATATTAGAATACAATGTTGACAACTTACGCGTGAGGGGAAAATCTTGCACGCGTCCCGAGCAAGCTGGAGGTCGGATCACGCCTTGCATTGCTTAAAAGAAGCATGGATGAATGAAAGAATGGATGCCGGGAGCGAGAAGGGCACAAGAAATGCTTGCATCAATCAAACAGCCTCCAGCAACAATAGACAATAAACCCACGTAAGAAATTCCTCCTCTAAAATCGTATGAATACCTTCCACTGAGCATCGTATTATTACTAGACCATCATTCAACCGCTGTGATCATTTTCGACTTAAATAGCACGTTGCATTATTGCATATCCACTCGCCAAAAAATCCCTTTGGAGTTGAAAGGAGTTGGGGAACAGAACGAACCCTCATTATTCATTTTCGGTCTGCATTCGCTTATTCATTTTACATCTGCATTCACTGTAATTCCTCCTTTGTTAGCTGCCAGACACGAACGGGGAAAATAGAGAGTGATTCATGCTACGGGTAATTTAAGACAGTTTGTCCAATTGCCTTTATACCCAAATCAAAATCATGTCGATTTTAGCTCGTTTAAGATTTGACTGTGAAATCAAAATCGAAATTCCCTTCATACCCAAAGCAAAATCATATCGATTTTAGCTCGTTGAGTTTGACTGTGAAATCAAAATTGAAATAATAATCGTTACTGCTTTCTATATGCAGTGATTAATGTAATATGATTGAGCAGGGATTTTTATCATACTGAAAACATAAAGTTATTTTTCAAAGTTTGTTTTCTATATCCTACTTTTCAGAAAAGAAAACTAAATTAAAATCACAAATAAAGTAGCAATCACCATTCTACAAATAATTTCTTTAAAAAAATTAACAAAAACACTAAAAAAAAACTGGCAACCACAATTCTAGAAATTCCATTTTCAAAAAATTAATAAAATCACAAGAAAATAAAAAAAATCAACAAATTCTATTTTTAAAAATTTCAATAAAATCACAAGAAAACAAGCAAACACAAGTCTACAAAATCTATTTTTTTTAAATTTCAATAAAATCACAAGAAAACAAGCAACACAATTCAACAAATTTAATTTTTAAAAAAATTCAATAACTCACATGAAAACAAGCAACCCCAATTCTACAAATTCTATTTTTTAAAAAAATCAATAAAATCACAAAAAAGCAGTAACCACAATTCAACAAATTCTATTTTTAAAGAATTGATAAATTCGTATGAATTACAAGCAACACAATTCAACAAATTCAGTTTTTTTTAAATTTCAATAAAATCACAAGAAAACAAGCAACACAATTCAACAAATTAAATTTTAAAAGATTTTTGTAATAAAATCACAAGAAAACAAGCAACCACAATTCTACATATCCTATCCCTTAAAAATAAGCAATAAAATCCCAAGAAAACTAGTAATCTGAAATCTACAAATCCTGTTTGAAAAAAAAATAATGAAATAAGAAAACAAGCAACAACCATTCTACAAATCCAATAAAAAAAAATTAAAAAAAAAAGAATAACAAGAAAACTACCAACCAGAATTCTGTAAGACATCCGCACTCTTTATCAATAATTTTTTTATTACATACGTTCTCGGTAACACGTGTATACGACTAAGCCCTTATTCTCAAGACTTTGGCATGGATGCCCCTGGCGTAGCACCCAATTTACATAACTGCTCCCAATTTACTCAGTGCTATTCCTTGTCATTATAGCGGGAATCTCTCTCTCTCTCTCTCTCTCTCTCTCTTCTCTCTCTCTCTCTCTCTCTCTCTCTCTCTCTCTCTCTCTCTCTCTCTCTCTCTCTCTCTCCTCTCTCTCCACGTCTAATGTACATAAGTACCTCCTATTCCCACAGACGTTTTCCTTGTCATTGCAAGGGGGAAAATCTCTCTCTCTCTCTCTCTCGTCGCTTCTCATGTACATAACTACCTCCAATTTCCACTATTTCCTTGTCATAATAAGGGGGAAAATCTCTCTCTGCTCCTCTCTCGTCTCTCATCAATCTCTCTCTCTTCCTCTCTCATCTCTCTCTCTCTCTCTCTCTCTCTCTCTCTCTCTCTCTCTCCACATCGCATGTACCTAATCCGGTGAAATATCTCAATTTATCTTCTATAAGAAATACGTCGACGCCAATATAATTATTTTCTTGACTCGCATTAAAAGTCAGGACAAGAATATCTTACCAACAAGTACGAAATATTATCAAAAGGAAAATAGAAAATAAGTTATAACTAATTTTCATTCTTGCATATCATTATAAACTAGCCTCATCGATCGACTGTCAACAGAGATAAGAAAATAATTTTAAATAATTCTCGTAAAGGATTCTATTTCACAAATAACTTTTCGTCGCTGTTATGTTCTTGCATATTGTTAAATTCTAGAGCAAGAATAGATTATAATTATTAACCTTGTCTTACGATGTTAAAAAACGATAGAAAAACATCTAAAACTAATTCTAAGTAAGGATTTTACTTATAAATAACTTTCCAACGATTATCAAAAACGATAGAAAAACATCTAAAACTAATTCTCGTGAAGGCTGTTAGTTGTAAATAACATTCTTTGGATTAGATCGATCGTCATAACCAACAGAAAAAAACTTATGAAAAATAGAGAAAACATTAAAAACCAATTCTCACGAAGGATTCTAGTTGCAAATAACTTTCTCTGGACGAGATCGATCGGCACAAGCAAAAAAAAAAACATTATAAAAAACACATTAGAATAAAACATTAAAAACAAATTCTCTTAAGGGATCTTACCTATAAATAACTTCCACCGGGCGAGGGAATATGTGGCAATATCTGGCAAGAAGCGATCGCCTCTAAAAGTCCCATTTCCTTTATACGGACGATAACGCCTTTAATAAGGCAACTCGAGGCGGCAATATCAAAAGAGAGAGAGAGAGAGAGAGAGAGAGAGAGAGAGAGAGAGAGAGAGAGAGAGAGAGGTTCTGTTGCAGCTACTTGCTTCAACAAGTGGCCTCAATATCACCGCCTTTATTAGCAATAGCACAGAGAGAGAGAGAGAGAGAGAGAGAGAGAGAGAGAGAGAGAGAGAGAGAGAGAGAGAGAGAGAGAGAGAGAGATTTTCTTCAGACCCTCTTGAGGACACGCGCCAGAGGTTAATATAAGCGAATATGAAAATAGATTATCATTATTTATTATTATTATTATAATAGGTGAAGAGGACAACAGATTATTATTATTATTATTATTATTATTTTTTTTTTTTTTTTTTTTTTTTGCTCTATCACAGTCCTCTACTTCGACTGGGGGTGGTATTTATAGTGTGGGGTTTCCGGGTTGCATCCTGCCTCCTTAGGAGTCCATCACTTTTTTTCTTACTATGTGATCCGTTTCTAGGATCACACACTCTGCATTGAGACCTGGGGAGCTACTTCAGCCTCTAGTTTTTTTCTAGATTCCTTTTCAGGATCTTGGATCGTTCCTAGTGCTCCTATATTATGGGTACGATTTCCACATGCATATCCCATATCCTTCTTATTTCTATTTTCAGATCTTGATACTTATCCATTTTTTCCCTCTCTTTCTCTTCACTCTGGTGTCCCATGGTATTGCGACATCAATGAGTGATACTTTCTTCTTGATTTTGTCAATCAACGTCACGTCTGGTCTATTTGCACGTATCACCCTATCCGTTCTGATACCATAGTCCAGAGGATCTTTGCCTGATCGTTTCTATCACTCCCCTCAGGTGGTGCTCGTACCACTTATTACTGCAAGGTAGCTGATGTTTTTCTTGCACAGGCTCCAGTGGAGGGCTTTTTGCCACTGAATCATGCCTCTTTTTGTACTGGTTCTGTGCAAGTGCCGGGCATTCACTTGCTATGGGTTTTATGGGTTTCATTTTTCGGGGGTATTGCGCTTTCCTACATATGGGAGAGATGTTATTTCCGTCTATCGTACTTTGAACATATCTGGTTCTTAGGCCTGATCTTGTGCCGCTGTTATCATTCCTTCAGTTTCCTTCTTTTAGCTCTCCCCTCTGTAGCCATTGCAATTTGTCATCGCTGGCTAGTTCTTTAGTCTGTCCCTCTGTGGTCCGTGCATTGGTTTGTTTGTGCCAGTCCTCTGTTCTCTCTGTCTTTCTCCTGTCTCTGTATATTTCTGGGTCTTCGTCTACTTTTATTAGTCCTTTTCTTCCCATGCACTCTTTAGCCACTCGTCTTCACTGTTTTCAGATATTGCCCCACCCCAGTGCTCTGTTTTCATGTTGACGCAGTCCCTCTATACTTAGTAGTCCTCTCCCTCCTTCCTTTCGTGTAGTATAGTCTGTCCGTATTTGCTCTTGGTGTAGTGCTTTGTGTATTGTCATTTGTTTCCTGGTTTTTCTGATCTATGCTGCGGAGGTTCTGCCTTCGTCCATTCCACTATTCCTCGCGCTGTATCTGATTACTGGCACTGCCCATGTGTTTATGGCTTTTATCATAATTTCCTCCCATGAGGTTTTTGACTTGAGTATCGCCTTGATCTCTGCATATATTTCTTTCCTGATCGTGTCCTTCATCTCTTGGTGTTTTATATCTCCTCCTTCCATTGTATTCCCAGGTATTTGTATCCTTTCTCATCTAGTGTTTGATGTTGCTCCCATCTGGTAGCTTTATCCCTTCAGTTCTCGTTACTTTGCCCTTTTTGTATGTTACTAAGGCGCATTTTTTCTATTCCAAAACTCCATTCTGATGTCCCCAGATACAATCCTTACAGTCTGGATTAGGGTATCTATTTCCTTGATGCTCTTACCATACAGCTTATGTCGTCCATGAACTCAGATGGTTGATTTGTTGCCTCTTTTTCTTGAGTTGGTACCCGGCATCCATCTTCTGTAGTACTTTTTGTCATGGGAATCATGGCTACCTAACGAAGAGTAGTGGGGACAGTGAGTCGCCCTGGAAAGGATCCCTCTCCTGATATTAACCTCTGCTAGTCTTATTCCAGAGCTTGTAAGTATTGTATTCCAGTTGCGCATTGTATTTTGAGGAAGCTGATGGTATTTTTCCCTCTGCCCCATATATTTTCAGGCATTCTATTAGCCATGTGGTGTGGTATCCATGTCGAAGGCTTTCTTATAGTCTATCCATGCCATGCTTAGTTGGTTTTTTCCTTCTCCTACTGTTCTTCATTACCATTTTTGTCTATCATGGAGCTGGTCTTTTGTTGTTGCCCCTACACTTCCTTCTGCAGCCTTTCTGTTTGGTAGGGATGGTGTTTTGTCTCCTCTAGGTAGTTGTATAGCCTGTTTCACTGATGATACCTGTTAGTAACTTCCACATTATTGGGTAGGCAGTGATAGGCCTGTAGTTACTGGCTATATTTTCCCTTATCTTGTCTTTTTGTACTAAGGATGTTCTTCCTGTGGTCATCCATTTGGGTGCTTGGTGATTTGAGATACATGCTGGAGTTGTTCTGCTATTTCGTGGGGTGTAGGGCCTTGAAGTTTTTGAGCAGTATCCATGGACTTCATACGGGACCTGGGGTTTTCCAGTTTGGCATTTTCTTTAGTTGGTGTCTGACTGTGGTCTGTCGTGATCTCTGTGATCTTTGTTTTATTCTCCCTGTTTTCTTCTTCCTTGACTTCCTGGCTCATGTTGCATGTTTGTTGTGTGATACCGGATTGCTCCATATGTTTTCCCAGAGTCTCTTACTTGGTTCGGCTTCAGGAATTTCTGGGTGGTTGTTCTTCCCCTCTTAGTTGCTGTATAGTCTTTTCTGGTTATTATTATTATTATTATTATTATTATTATTATTATTCTTATTATTATTATTATTATTATTATTATTATTATTAGCTTAGCACAGCGCTGGGACCAGAGAAGTCATTCAGTGCTGAAAAGGGAAAATCGAGAATCAAAAGAAAAATAATTACAACCAAATACGAAACGCCGCAGGACAGTAAAACTTTTTTTTTTTTTTTTGAATGAAATGGGGTGCAACTAAGAACTTTAAGTAACGCCTACAGTGCACCGCCTGAGGAGTATTGACGGCACTAAACCCCCTCCGGAGATCATAGCGTTGTCTATCTTTTTAAAACCTATCTGATCACAGGGAGCAACTTCCTTCTTCTCTACCTAAGGTTCGTTAAAAGCATTTCTCATGTAATCCATTTCTCCTGCATAAGACCTTCTGGCAACATCCATTAGGCACCTTGATATCCCCCCCCCTCCCCCCCTTCTTCTATTATTTAAATACTTCGTCTCCATATCAGATATCATAACCGTATATGTAAAAGGACATGATAAATACCTCCATCAAATACCTTTACCGACGTCTCTCAGCCAGTCTATGATGGGGAAAAATGAATCGCGTAAGTATATAATGGACCTTCTTTGACCGACGGATTCCATTATTGTCTGAGACGATCATCGATCATCTGGCATCCCTCTGGTGCCTGAGGGTAGCATCCATTAAGGGAGATGTCGACTGGGACGGTATTAATGCCCTGTTATATGAAAGTTTGAAAGTTTTTTTTTTTTTTTGTAAAGAACTACACTTTATTTCTGAGCACAAACCCACTCTCTCTCTCTCTCTCTCTCTCTCTCTCTCTCTCTCTCTCTCTCTCTCTCTATATATATCTATATATATATATATATATATATATATATATATATTTATAATATAGCACATATATATATATATATATATATATATATATATATATATATATTATATATATATATATATATATATATCTGTAGTACGTGTATGTGCTCATCTTTCCATCATCTGATTGACTGATTGAATTCATACGATACGATGTAATCAAACTCCATCGAGAGAGAGAGAGAGAGAGAGAGAGAGAGAGAGAGAGAGAGAGAGAGAGAGTCGTATATTGATAGCACAGTCACCATTTTATGTGTTACATTATGAATACTCTACAGAAATAATTTATTGTATGCATTGTCGTTGTATTCTTAAATATGCGTAGGTTTATGCATATGCACTGCCTTAAAGCACAGTGTACTGTGCCATTTTAATATAATGGATTTGAATTTTTCGTATTTGATGTATGGTTGTTAAAATGACTTATGTTATTCATTTTTCAGGAAATCAAATGAAAGGAAAAGATATTACAAGTATTTTAAAGCAAATTTCGAATAACTTGATAAATCATCATACGCAATCTCTAATAAAACTACTAAGAACACAAATACTCCATAAGATATAATCAGCTCCTTCTAAAACCTAAAAGTGCGTCTTACTAATTCTTAAAAGCACGATAAAAATAAGGGGACGCAAAATCTTCGGAGAAACTGTAGTTAACTATTCATGAAAATATATCTCCGCCGACAAAATTCTGGCAAATATTCATCTCCTTCTTCTTCTTCCTCTTCGTCTTCTTCTTCTTCTTCTTTTGATGAGCCTCTACCTTTAGGCCAGACTTGATAGCTAATGAGCTCCAATGGGGCAGTTCTGTATGCAAATTAAAGCTCGCCGCCGCCTGGAGATTTTGATTTCAAAGAAAAATTGGGATAGTTTCAGATGAAGGAGGGATGGTGGGAGGGGGGGGGGGAGGGTAGGGGGAGGGGGGGGGACGGGAGGAGGGGGATGGGAAGAGGGAAGGGTAATACCACCATTTCTCTCGAAATTTATCCGTACTCGGAGATGAAGTCTGACATTTTATCCTTCTGAAATTCTCAAGTGACCTTTGACGAGGCAACTATTTTTTTTAGAGGATACTGACAAAATCGTGTTTGTTATTATTCAAGGGACATTTTCAGATTTGATTAAATGTATACAATTGCCTTTTGAAGTATATCAGAACGTTTTCACAAACAAGCACAAACAGAGCACTGCTGAATTTGACAAAAAAATATACGAAGCAGGTTCCTAAGGAAAGGATTACAAGATGAAGAAAATTGGGTTAGACTCTGAGCGTCTTAATTTCGACCGTGGGGATTTCGATGGGATGAAAAAAAGAATTCAAGAAAATAACTTACCACTTAGGCGCGAATCTTAATATACGAGAAAACTTGGCCGGGTTCTGCACCTGCTTTTTTTCCAATGGAGTCGTTCATTGGAAAGAGTCGCATGGCAGAAGTAAATTCCAAAGGTCATGATTTGAACTCCAAAAAGAAGAAGAGGAGGAGGAGGAGGAGGAGGAGGAGAGAGGAGGAAGAGAGAGGAATAGGAGGAGGAGGAGGAAGAGAAAGGAGGAGGAGGAGGAGGAGGAGGAGGAGAGAGATTTAAAATCGTCTCTCATCATGGACAAGCACTCGAGTCCTCCCTGCTGCTACCCAAAGGGATCGACCGCAGACCGCTCAAAAACAATGGAGACAGGGAACGAACTATTGAGGAGCCATCAAGGTATTTCTTTGACCATCCACTCGAACCGTTTTTTTTCCCCAAAAGGTTTGATGCCAACGGCGCGGTTGGTACATTATCCCCCAACCCCGGGGGTCTTTTCTGACCAAAGGTTTTTTTAATGACTTTTTTTTTTTTTTTTTTTTTTTGTGGGGTTTTTTTTTTTTGCTCTGGGTGTATTCGATGTTGGTAAACATTTTGGCATTTTGTAATCTTAAGGCCGTATTTCGAAACTTGGGAAGCAATAAGGTTATATGTGCTCTGATATTTTTATTTTTTTTTTTTTTTTTTTTGTTTTTTTTAAATATTAAAGAAGGTAATGTCACTGGAGTCATGATTTCTCCTCTGTCTACTGCTGGTTCGAATCTACGAGAGAACGAAATTATTATCAACAAAAGAAATTTCCCCTTCGGTTAACTTATATGAAAATATATTAATTACGAAGTAGAGCGAATTTGATATTAAAGGACATTTGTAGCATAATGCATGTATATGAATTACGGTGATGTGATAAAAATTCATATGCATATATATTTTTATTGAAGGTGGTGGCAAGTTCTTTTTTTTTTTTTTTTTTTTTTTACGAATTACGCCCATGAAGCCAACCATTAATTATCACAATGTATCTTTACCTTAGCAATATCTTCTAATTACGATGATATATACAGGATAACAAAGGACTGCCAAACTATTATTATTATTATTATTATTATTATTATTATTATTATTATTATTATTGATTATTATTATTATTTATTAGTATTATTTAGGAGATGAACCCTATCCATATGGAACAAGCCCACCACAGGGGCATTGACCTGACATTCAAGCTTCCAAAGAATATGGTGCTCATTAGAAAGAATTAACAGGCGGTAAAGGGAAACAGAAACAAAGAATATCACCTGAGCACAGAAATCGGTAAAAAGTGTAAGAGAATCTTTCCAATGTAATGGAATGAACTAAAATGTATTCTGCAACAGAGAAATTCTGTCGTATCCCAGAGAATCCTCGTGTCTAGAGAGAGAGGGCACCAAAACGCTAATCCTGTAAGTAGTCAGGTCATTCTAGATTCTAGGTCATTCTAGATTCTGTGTCCTAAAAGGAAATGGGACTGGAAGTTCCCAAATCCGTTTCTCAGGTCGTAAAGGATTTTTTTAAATTTCAGTTTCGCAAGACTGGTTGGATGAAATGTGAAAAAATCTTTCCAGAAACTACTACAATAGTTGATTCACATCAACCGTGCATTTGATGTCTAGGCCAGTGCCTTACGACGCTCCTGATTGGCTGTTTATAAGCCAATCACAGGGCTGGAAACTCTCAGTCTCTCTCGAGAGAGTTCACATAGGCAGGATGTATTTTCCACTTTTCCTGAGGGATACGTTTCTCAGGAGAGGCGGAACATACATCCTGCCTATGTGAACTCTCGAGAGAGACTGAGGAGTTTCCAGCCCTGTGATTGGCTTATCAACAGCCAATCAGGAGCGTCGTAAGGGACTGGCCTAGACGTCAAATGCGCGGCTGATGTGAATCTACTATAGCAATCGCATTATTGCAAATTCTTCACTAGCCAGTTGGATTTTCATGGCTTAGTTGATACGTTGTAATAAATTAGAATATTGCAGAGACGAGCTAGTTTCCTACTTTTATAATTATTATCGTTATTATTATTCAGTAGATGAAACCTATTCATACAGAACACGCCCATAGGGGCCACTGACCTGACATTCAGACTTCCAAATAATATGGTGTTCATTAGAAAGAATTAACACAAGGTAATGGGAAATAGAGAAAAAAAATCACTTCTTTAAAAAATCATAATATTAAATTTCATATATAAAGAGCCAATAATATAAATAAATTATCAAAATACAAGCTGAACTGTTCTAGGGTAGCAATAGTGTTGATATGGTCCCAAAATTCCAAATCTTTGAAAAAGACCAATAAAATCAATTAAAAAGAACATTTGATTGAACTTGTATAAACTTTCCAAGCTCCCATATATATGATTAATCCGTACTACAGAGCAATCGCCTGGAACGTGCTCACTCAATCGGAAGACCTCTCTCTCTCCTAGTGGCAGGAAAGGATGTTAGGCTGTCGACAAAGGGGACCCCCTTTCCCTTTGAAGAAAGGGTCTTAGAGCCTCTTCAACAAAGGGCGCTTGTTCCCTTTGAAGGGGAGGTACAAATTCCCTTACAAAATCATTGGTGTATATAAGGCCAATAACATGACGTAGATGTCATTAATATATTACGGAGCTAGAGGTTATTCTATGGTTTTACTGGTATAAGATGTAGTACATTGCAATATATATATATATATATATATATATATATATATATATATATATATATATATATATATGTATGTATGTATGTATATGTATGTATGTATGTATGTATGTATGTATGTATAGTATGTATGTATGTATGAGTATTAAGCTACAAATGTCCTTTAATATCCAATTCGCTCTACCTCGGAATTAATATAATTTCATAAATGTTTAACCGAAGGGGATTTTTTAGTTGATAATAATTTCGTCTTTCGTGGATTCGACCCAGTGCCCAGAGGAGATATCAGGACTTCAGTGACGAAATTACTATCAACTAAAGAAAATTCCCCTTGGGTTAAACATATAACAAAATATATTAATTCCGAGGTAGAGCGAACTGGATGAAGCTTAACTCACACAAACTCGTACAATGTGAGTTTATACATACATACAATACGTATCTGAAGGAATTAACATAAAATATTTGAAATGCTCTAAGGCTCTATCATCAAATTAAGAGTTACTTCCCATCAAGCAGAGAGAGAGAGAGAGAGAGAGAGAGAGAGAGAGAGAGAGAGAGAGAGAGAGAGAGAGAGAAGCGAATGAACGTCTGAATAAAAAAGAAAACGACCTAAAAGAATACTAAGGTAAAACCCAACAGAAAACAATGAAGAACGGCACAGCTCAAAAAGATGGACGTCAACAAGGTCACTCTTACGGAAAATACGCTTTACCCCACGACAAGTAAGCTTGAAAGCTTCTAAGGGGGGGGGGGGGGGGGGGGGGGGGGGGGCAATCGATTAAGAAGCCTTCTGGCAGGCTGGCTATGGCTGGCAGGAGATTGCGGGATCATAACCTCTTAAGGGCAACGACTCACCAGCATTATTCCAGAGAAGGTTTTAACGTTCCATTACGCTAAAGACGTCTTATGGTTACACGAATCTCAAAAAACCTTTTCCGCAGACTCTGCATGGTTACGTAAGTTCATATTTCATGCCAAGCGACCTACGAAAAAACTATCCAATATCACTGTAAATATGGTTTTTTTTTTCATTGAGGCTATTCTATGAGAAATAATAGTAATTAGTTAGGAGAGTGGTAGCACAATTAGCAGCCGGACGATCAGAATGAAGGCCTTGATCATTCTGGAAATGTTGAGAAAATACTGAGAAGGTTCTTAGTTTCCATGACAATGTGAATGAAAGAATAGGCCACTGGCAAGGGTTACTGGAACATTTTCTGATTATTTTGTGACAATGAAATTTTTTCATATTCTATAACTGTTAGTACGTGTGTGTGTATTTTTGCTGTAGATGCTTTGTTTCTACATATCTCTTCAAGACGACTTTTACTTGTCAATGTTCACAATTGTTTAGGAATAAGCATTTGTACAATAATCAATATAATGAAAAACTATTACAATGCTAACAATTAGTATGGAGGGATATTTTAATACATTGTTCAGTGCAAAGTGGGTATTCATCATTAAAGTATTCCTTGCATTAATATCTGATTGAATACACACACACACACACACATATATGTGTATATATGTATATATAATATATATATACATATATATTACATACATACATATATATATAGTATGTAGTTATATCTATATTTATTTATATATATATATATATATATATATATATAATATATATAATATATCTTGCATTCAGTCAGATAATAATACAAGGAATACAATAATGATAAATACCCAAAGAAGCGTTGGAATTATTCGGTGCATATATATATATATATATAATATATATATATATATATATATATATATATATATATACATACATACATCCATACATATATATGGTATATATATATATATATATATATATATATATATATGTGTGTGTGTGTGTGTGTGCGCGCGCGCGCACCGAATTTTCCAACGCTGCTTTGGCAACAAGCTTAGCGCGACGACGATGATGGAGGAGGAGGAGGGCAATATTGTTGTAATAACACGAGAAATTCCCTCGCAGGCTTTTTATAATCTTTGCCGAGTTTAATTAAAACCTTTTAAAGGCTTCTTGAAACATCCTCTACTCCACAAGACCTTTGAGTGCGTCCGGGCAGCTCACGAAGGCGGCTGTCGCGGGACGAGATAGGAGGACCCCACTCGTAGGACTCTACTCGTGGAATTCGGATGTGTGTCGTGTCATTACAGTTTATGTGAATTCACATTTGTCATTATAGTTTATGGGAACACAAATGCCAAAGCAGTTTTTGGGGATACAAATTTGTCATACAGTTTTTGGGAATTCAAATTTGGGAATTCAAGTTTGTCATTGCAGTTTTTGGGAGTTCAAATGTCATTACAGTTTTTAGGAATACAAAGGGAATTCAAATTTGCCATTGCAGTTTTTGGGAGTTCATATGTCATTACAATTTATTGGAATTCAAATTTGTCATTACAGTTTTTGGGAATAAGAATGTCATTACATTTTTTGGGAATTCAACCGTCATGACAGTTTTTGGGAATTCATCCGTCATGACAGTTTTTGGGAATTCATCCGTCATGACAGTTTTTGGGAATTCAAATTTGTCATTACAGTTTTTGGGAATTCAAATTTGTCTTTAGAGTTCTGGGAATTCAAGTTTGTCATTACAGTTTTTGGGAATACAAATGTCATTACAGCTTATGTGAATACGAATGTCATTACAGTTTTTGGGAATACGAATGTCATTAGTTTTTGGGAATACAAACGTCATTACAGTTTATGGGAATACGAATGTTATTGCAGTTTTTGGGAATACAAATTTGACATTACAGTTTTTGGGAATTCAAATATGTCATTACAGTTTTTGGGAATTCACGTGTTCCAGAACAGTTTTTGGGAATACAAATATCATTGCAGTTTTTGGAAATTCTAGTTTGTCAATACAGTTTTTGGGAATTGTGTCAGAACAGCTTTTGGGAATTCAAATGTCATTGCAGTTTTTGGAAATTCAAATTTGTCATTACAGGTTTTGGGAATTCAAGTGTCATTACAGTTTTCGAGAAGTCAAATATGTCATTACAGTTTTTGGGAATTCAAGTATGGGAACACAGCTTTTGCGAATTCAAATGTGTCACTACATTTTTTATGTTTGTCTGTTCAGCCGCTGTTCGAAGCTTTCAGCCCTGGTGTCACGGCTATATTTCTGAGGTGCATTTAAAAATCTGTCTTCAACTGAAGACAAAGAAAAGGGCAAGAGAAAGAATTTAATGAATAGTGTCCCCTTGCTTGGGGTGAAACAAAGGTTCATAAATAATAAAATCTGCCAATCGAAGAAACAGGCATTAAAAGTCACCAAAAAGGAATGTAGTGTTCAAAGCTCAAATGAGTATTCTAATGATATATACGAGTCTGTATTGACCAGTGTGTGTGTGTGTGTGTGTGTGTGTGTGTGTGTGTGTGTGTGTTGGTGTGTGTGTGTGTGTGCAAGCACATGGGACTGTTATTAACTAACTAATATTTATAGGAGCTAATATTCTTAAACGTAAAGCAAATTTAAAATGACTAATGAAATGCCAACAACAGAATACACTCAACTACCAAGTCAAACGAAACGCAGTACTGCCGTATCTTAGAAGTTGACTATGTTGTGGTCACGGTAAGAGAGAAATCTTGTAAGAGGGTATAAAATAGCAAAATCATCAGAATGTACAAAACACGAAAACAATATAACAAAAACAACAAACAACATAGGAAGTAGGCCTAGTGATGCATAGCGTTTGGTTATGCAGCGTTTCAACAACACAAAGGCCCACTGCCGTTCTGTCTTGCAGAATCTCCAGACTTAGCGGGACATCAGAGTTCAACTGGGACAAAGACCACCTTTTCTTTTTTGTCAAAATTATCAGCAAGACTAAATCAAATTTGACAGTAAACGAATAGAACCATAAAGTTTTAAATGATAAAAGTAAAGTGATATTGGACATGAGATTTATGAAGTAGTATATTACGAAACCGACGACCAATATCGAATATTGGCAAGGGTCCAAAGGAATTAATTTAATAAGCTTTAATCAATCATGTAATTTCAACTTTCATGTTATTTTGTGACTCATTTTGAAGTTTAGACAAATTCTTAACTTACTTTCATTATCTATAGGTAATAAATTTATAACTTATTTTCATTCTCTATCATTATCTATGAGATATTAAATTTATAACTTATTTTCCTTCTCTATCAGTATCTATGAGATAATGAAGGTATTTCGGGATGAGACTGCTGGACTAACATCTCGCACCACAGAGACACAAAGAGTTCATATGCCAACGGTGTCTGGCATTACTTGGTGGTCACCAACATATTCCTCACATCTCAAATATCATATTCCAATCTCTCTCACACGATTTCTCTCACTTTAGAGCGGCCTTATTCGCATTCAGCTGAGAGAAGACGCCATGAATATTTTCTCTCAGGTTTGTTTTTAAAGAACTAACATTTTTTTCTACTATTTTTTTCACAGCCGTTTATTTTTACCCCTGATCTCTGAGATTTGAACTTTGGCCTGACTTTTATGCGGTGGCCTGATCTCCTAATCCGCCCCATCATCGACGGCCCACCCAAAACAGCGGCTCCAATACTTTAAGGGAGAAAAACATTTTCGATGCTACGCCGGAGTATTTCTTTACTGTGCACAGACAATTCTCGTTTTATTTTAGGGTATTTCCATACATTGGAAATAGTACTAAATGGCTGATCAATCATCAATATTAATATTTTTACGGAATAAATCACAAGTGTATGAACTTAAAAAGAGTGCTTACAACACGATACTTATAAACACACACACACACATAAATATATACATTTCTTGGTTTTCATTTGCCCTCCAAACCCTCCCTCTTGCTCACATTCAAGTTCATCTTTCTTCTCTTGTAAAGATTTACATGTCGGGTCATCGTAAGGCTGTGAAAATCGCCAAATGGCAGAGGCCACAAAGCCTGCAATCTCAAATATATATATATATATATATATATATATATATATATATATATATATATAATATATATATATATATTATATGTATATATATATATATATATATATTATATATATATATATATATATATATATATATATATAAATATAAATATATATATATATATATATATATATATTATATATATATATTACACATATATACATACAAACATATAGAGCTATAAATATAACAACTATATATAAAAAAGAACACATGACACTAATAGCATAATTAACAATAAGTGTCAAAGGACGCATATATATAAATATTAAGAATTTAATAAGAAATAGAAGTAAATAAAACTGAATAAATAGTTCTCATAAAAAAAGAATATATCGAGAGAGAGAGAGAGAGAGAGAGAGAGAGAGAGGAGAGGAGAGAGAGAGAGAGAGAGAGAGAGAGAGAGAATAACATCCCATCTCGCTTAAGGTCGCCCAAACAACCAACGAGCCCCACTAAACGGCGTGACCTTTGTGACATAAGGAGATCCGAGCGCCTTTATGACATGCTAGGTTAATCGCCCGAGACCTTTTAGGGCAGCGAATGGTCTCATTGCCCTCTGCAGAGGCCGCACTTAAGCGCGGAGGAGGGCGGAAGCAGTCTCCTGCTGCTGCTGCTGCCATCTTTCTCGTCAGCAGGTGCTGATCTAAATGCGTGAGTGAGTGAGTCGGTTCGTGTGTCGACCAACAGCGGCGCTGCCTGGCGAGTAAAACTCTACGGTCCCGATACGCCGGATTTAACATACCGCGGCGCTGCCTGGCAAATGAAACTCTACGGTCCCAACACGCCGCATTTACCTTACTCAAACTTCCAGCAAAACTTAGATTGATTTTGTTAAATATAAATATCATAATACGATGTTTTTTCTTTCTTTCTTTATTTTTTAAATTGATCAGGCAACAACACTTTATGGCCCCACAGGGAGACTTAAAGTAAAGAGTACGATTTGAAACCGGAGCTCAAGTTGCCAGTGAGAAAACAACCGCCTGCCAGTGTATCTCTCTCAGTGGTCGGAGAGGCTATTAGTCGGGCCACCGCAGGTGTGCTGTGAACTTTTGAACCCATTACTTCGTGCGAACTTCTGTCGTTACGATAAATACAGCAGTGAAAAGCAATCTGTCTTGATCCCCCATTAAAACTATAAAGTTTGAATAGTACCTAGGCCAGTTTGTAGGCTCAAAATTATAGATTAACAATGGAAAAGTTTGGAACAACTTGATTTAGTTTATCAGTTAAATACTTGGCGTGGTTTTAACCGTAAGGAAGTGTTTCAAAATGTGGAAAGTGGCGTTTACTCATACATTAACTTCTGTTGGTGGCTTTCTTAATGGGATTCCATAATTTGGTATGTGGTAGGATACCTTGAAATACAGATAACTCAAAGCAACTAAGGAAAGCTTAGGTAAGTTTTTGTTTAAAAAAAACTTAGTACTTTGAAATATTATCTGGAAACTAGCTGTTAACGCACGGTATATATGTATATAAATATATATATATATATATATATATATATATATATATATATATATATATATATATATATATATATATATATATATATATACACTAAGTACTAAAAATTTAGAAAATAAAGACTTTACTTCCCAGTGATTGATTTTGAAAGTTTAAAATATCGGTAAAGAGGGCCTCTCTCTCCTCTCTCTCTCTCTCTCTCTCTCTCTCTCTCTCTCTCTCTTCTCTCTCTCTCTCTCTCTCTCTCTCACACACAACACACACACACACACATATATATTTATATATATATATATATATATATATATATATAATATATATATATATATATATATATAATATTATATATATTTTTATATATATATATATATATATATATATATATATATATATATATATATTATTATATAATATTATAGTATATTTATATATTATATATATATATATATATATATATATATATATATATATATATATATATATATATATGAACTTTGCGGTATTATATCAATGAATCTCACAACAAAAACAGCAGACTATATTTAAGAAATTTTATATTATCACGTAAACAATACTACACTTTACTGACCGGAGTATTTTATAGAATCAAAAAACTCAAGCTGAATAATAATAATAATAATAATAATAATAATAATAATAATAATAATAATAATAATAATAATAATAATAATAATAATAATAATAATAATAATAAAATAATAATAATGGTTTTGTGAAGCTCAGCTTTCGCAAGGTTTAAGGCCCAAACGTGAAAAGTGAAAGAGAAAGAAAGGAAAATGCCCATAATTAAAAATGAGAGAGAGAAAAAAAAGAATAACGGGAACTGAATATAAATACAGTACTTTCAGGAGGAACAAGGGATTATTACTCATTTTAGTCTTCATCCTAGTGGTGTTTTTCCTTTGCGCTGATGCAGCTTCATTCACGGAAGAACAAAGTAATGGCTTTCATTTGCTCTGGCTGTAGGTGTTCAAATTTTTATAAAGTTCTGTCTCTCATTTTTATGCCAGTGACCTTTGCTCTTTCCTGTTTCGCAAAAGGCGTGCAGGGAATATATAATATTTTTTTTTTTATTGATTTCATTTATCCACTTCATTATTGTTTCTCTCTTTTACTTCTTTATTTGTTTTAAAATTTCGTTCGCTTTTTTTCTCTCTAGACTTGCGATTATTAATCGAGATCGCCCTCATGTTTCTATTCGCTTTCTGTTGAACAGAAATGATTAAGTGGCTAGTTATGATTGCTGCAAATTTGCTTTTATTTCTAAATACTAAATTACTATTTTTAAAATGATGCTAGCTCAGGTTTACTTCAAGATTCTTTTGATATAACATCGAGCTATATAACTATCTAAAAAAGCTGTTGATTTGTCTTCGACTATGATGCATTTCGTGTTTTTTTTATATAAAAGTGATTTTGTTTTAACGAGATTGGTATCCGAGCTGCTTGCTTTGGAATTATACAACGGCACACGAGCACTTCGGTTTAGTCTTTCAATAGTGTTTCTGAGTAAGATATTTATTATTATTATTATTATTATTATTATTATTATTATTATTAATGTTTTTTTTTTTTTTTGTTTTTTTTACCAGTCCTCCAATTCGACTGGGTGGTATTTATAGTGTGGGGTTCCGGGTTGCATCCTGCCTCCTTAGGAGTCCATCACTCTTCTTACTATGTGCGCCGTTTCCAGGATCACACTCTTCTGCATGAGGCCTGGAGCTACTTCAGCCTCTAGTTTTTCTAGATTCCTTTTCAGGGATCTTGGGATCGTGCCTAGTGCTCTTATGATTATGGGTACGATTTCCACTGGCATATCCCATATCCTTCTTATTTCTATTTTCAGATCTTGATACTTATCCATTTTTTCCCTCTCTTTCTCTTCAACTCTGGTGTCCCATGGTATTGCGACATCAATGAGTGATACTTTCTTCTTGACTTTGTCAATCAGCGTCACGTCTGGTCTATTTGCACGTATCACCCTATCTGTTCTGATACCATAGTCCCAGAGGATCTTTGCCTGATCGTTTTCTATCACTTCTTCAGGTTGGTGTTCGTACCACTTATTACTGCAAGGCAGCTGATGTTTCTTGCTCAGGCTCCAGTGGAGGGCTTTTGCCACTGAATCATGCCTCTTTTTGTACTGGTTCTGTGCAAGTGCCGGACATTCGCTTGTTATGTGGTTTATGGTTTCATTTTTCGTATTGCACTCATTCTTTCAGTTTCCTTCTTTAGCTCTCCCCTCTGTAGCCATTGCCACGTGTCATCGCTGGCTAGTTCTTTAGTCTGTCTCATGTATTGTCCGTGCATTGGTTTGTTGTGCCAGTCCTCTATTCTGTTTGTCATTCTCCTGTCTCTGTATATTTGTGGGTCTTCGTCTACTTTTATTAGTCCTTCTTCCCATGCACTCTTTAGCCACTCGTCTTCACTGGTTTTCAGATATTTCCCCAGTGCTCTGTACTCGATGTTGACGCAGTCCTCTATACTTAGTAGTCCTCTCCCTCCTTCCTTTCGTGTTATGTATAGTCTCTCCGTATTATTATTGGAGAAACAAATCCACAGTTATGTAAATAGACATATATTTAAATTTAAAACTTTAAGGATAACTTTCGGGAATCTGTTCGGTTCCCCTTTTCAAAGGGGAACCGAACAGATTCCCGAAAGCTATCCTTAAAGTTTTAAATTTAAATATGTGTCCATTTACATAACTGTGGATTTGTTTCTCCATTTGAAGACTCGTGCTACTATAAGGACTTTTTAATTATTATTATTATTATTATTATTATTATTATTATTATTATCATATATTTTTTTTCAGTAGCTGAAACCTATTCACATAGAACAAGCACACCAAAGGGGCCATATACTTGAAATTCAAGCTTCCAAAGAATGTTGATTTCAACCTCCCACCGCTAAAGGCCCCACAACACTGCAGCAGTAACTGATCATAATACAGAGCCAGGGATTTTTCCTTTCCCCTGGGGGAGACGCGAACCCGCGACATCTTAGAGGCATTCCACGACTCTAACCACTATATCAAGATGCTTTTATTTAATACACAACCAGCATTATTCGGACATGATGAAATTTTTTTGCGTCTCTATTGCGTCATCTATTTTGAATTATTTCACCGTATTATAAACAGCTATCATATGTAATACTAAACCTTACAAAAATTAGCGCCTCAACGGCGTGGTTGGTATGATATTAGCGTCCCACCTTGGTGGTCGCGGGTTCGACTCTCGGCCATTCCATTGAGGAGTGAGAGATGTGTATTTCTGGTGATAGAAGTTCACTCTCGACGTGGTTCGGAAGTCACGTAAAGCCGTTGGTCCCGTTGCTGAATAACCACTGGTTCCATGCAACGTAAAAGCACCATACAAACAATAAACCTTACAATGACTTACAATGAATGATTCAAATTCTCGATTCCATAATATTTTTTTCTAGGAATATTCCCAATAAATTTCTAGAATCTGAATTAAGATAAAATAAAAAAGTTCAAATAAATTCGACTCTTGTAAAGGAGGGAAATTATACATACACACACACACACACACATATATATATATATTATATATATATATATATATATATATATATATATATATATATATATATATATAATATATACATCATATATATATATATATATATATATATATATATATATATTATATATATATATATATATTTTCGCTTTCAAATTCGGATTCCATGGTTTCCAGCGGGGAAAAAATACATTTAAAAATCCAAGAAAATAAATAATCATATGACAGTGACTCATTATAATTATATAAATCGTTTCCTCAGAAAAAAGCAAGCACTTGCGATACACGCCTACAAGGTAGACAAGAACAGCTAAAAAGGAAGAAAGAAATATGTGGCTTCCTGCTTGTTTTATTTTGTTTTGTTCAGAGAATATAATTACCTAGGCATACGCGGAAAGCCTGGAAGGAAAACACGGCTAAACGTACTACATTTACAAGTCTGCAGTCTTTCCGAAAAGAATATTATTTTTATTTATTTTTTTATGCATTTAGTTCTTTTTCAAGTATTAAAATGTATTAAAACGTTTAAGGTTGGAAGGAAAACACGACCAAACATACTACATTTACAAGTCTACAGAGTCTTTACGAAACGAATATCATTTCCATTTACTTTTGTTATGCTTTTAGTTCTTTGTTGAAATATTTCCATGTATTAAATTGTTTCTATTTTCTGCTAGATGAAAAGCAAGGGGGGCATGAGAGCGCAGAAATGGAAATGCCTCGTGTATCACCATACGAGAATCTGGAGAAATATGATTTTACAATTCTTCTTTTTGCATAAAAATACTGAAATCCCTTGCATCAGAATACTTACAAAGAAATCTCCAGTCTCTCCACGTACAAATACGTAGGTCACCTTTTTCTACAGCATCACAGTATTGCTAAGCCTAAAAAATACTTTTTTGTTATGTTAGGGGGGGGGGAGGTAAGAAAGCCTTGTGGGAGAGCCTAAAAAGGTCTGAAAAAGGTGTTCCGTGTGGAGTTAAAGATACAGGAGTTTTAGGATGGGATATTTATGATTTATTTATCAAAATGCAAAAGTAAAAAATAAAAAAAAATGTGCGTATTAAACAGTACAGAAAAATTATTTCTAATAAAATATAACGTATTTATTTTAAATTCTGTGGTCAAAACAACGGCCCTATTTGACTGTAGATCTTATGACGCGCCCCGAGTAAGCTGGAGGTCGGATCACGCTAAGTTTGCTCATCACTTTCGATGTACGCGGTATGGGTAAGTCCGACTTCCAAACATTTCGCCCAAAATGGTACCATATCGACGTTGGGAAAAGAGAGAGAGAGAGTGCAATATTGCAATATTGCGTGCTACGTATATTCTGTGATATGAAATTATACCTATTTATGCCTCGTACGCGCTCAGGAAGTTTTTTTTTATCTTTCAATTTATTTTCCTTCTTCTTGCTCTATGTCTGGTGATATTTTCTCCGGCTTGCTTCCTATCTTCGTTTTATCATTTCCGCATTTACTCTCGTTTTTTTTTTTCTCTCAAGAATCGGAAGAGAATTTTTATTTCAAATAATTTTATTTTCATTTTACTGTTGAATCTATTTTGCTGCTTCAGTCCGGTAGGAGCATGAATTGAAATAATATCTCTCTCTCTCTCTCTCTCTCTCTCTCTCTCTCTCTCTCTCTCTCCATCGTCAGAAAATTTGAATTTATATCTTATTTAAATTAATTTCTCATTCGTTCTACTGTTTAATATATTTCATCCACGCCGGTATGAGCAGGAATTAAAACATTAATTCTCTCTCTCTCTCTCTCTCTCTCTCTCTCTCTCTCTCTCATCCCAGACCATCCAAGATTGGAAGATGCAAAATATACCGGAAGATGTACTAGCAACTCTCTGGTAGACATTAGAGGTGCATCACACTGAGGGACCTGGGGCAACCCGAACAAGATATAAGATCTGTAAGGATCTCTCTCTCTCTCCATTTAACACATCCACGTTTCTTCACTTCCTTCTCTATTACGGTCCAATTCCCTCTTTCATCAATCTTCACCTTAACATCTAAGTCATTTCATTCCACCTGAATCGTGACACGATTTGGGGACCCCATTTAAAATATTCAACTACCTAACAATGCAAAAATTCTTTACATACTTTAGTTATACGAAATCCAATTAACATCAGCCTTGAAAGGTGTTAAATTCAATTTAGCGCATCCAGCATATTAATTAAATTCGGAATTTGACTTCCAAAGCACAGGGGCTGCTTTGATGCAAATGATATGGCAATGAGATTCAATCGCGCTTTCTAATATAAAAGAACTCTCAGAAGAATATCTTTATAGGTGGTGTACTTATATTATTCTTTACAGATGCGGTAAATATATTGTCTTTATCTTCGATTCAGTTTTGCATCATAGTAGTTGATCATATCAACATAGTCATCACTGGTGTAGTGGTTATTATTATTATTGTTAAAATCACTTCCTTGTTGCTAAACATGTAAGTAATCTCATCATTTATTCATGTCGAAACTTTTAAAAGAATCTCTCTCTCTCTCTCTCTCTCTCTCTCTCTCTCTCTATATATATATATATATATATATATATATATATATATATATATATATTATATATATATATATATATATATATATATATATATATATATATATATATAATATATATCTAATATCAACCATGACAGTCACTCTTGTGACGCCACTTAATAAATAAACTAATAAATAAACGAACTCCAGTTGTAGAGTGCCATAGCAGAGAGAAAGAAGAGGAGTGAAATTCATTAAATTAATTACAAGCATAATTCTCCAAGTTGCTTGAGTGCCTTGTAAGGAATCGAGTCTCGCGCAACTTAGAAGAATTCAATTACGGGGATCCCGCACCTAAATATTGCAGGGCGATTGCAACAAGCAATATTTGGAATCAATTTACCTTCGTGGCTCTCTAAGGAAAAATCATTGGCAGGAAACGCGCTGCTGGGAAAGTTTTGTCGATTCTTATCTTCGCTGATTGTAAAATTATATTTGGTGGGAGGGCGGTTTCTTTTAATTATTAAGATGTAAAAGTCACAACTTCTTCTGTGCAAACACATATACGACATACATACATATATGCAATATGCATGCGTACACACACACACACACACACACACACACACACACATATATACCTATATATATTATATATATATATATAGAGAGAGAGAGAGAGAGAGAGAGAGAGAGAGAGAGAGAGAGAGACGAGAGAGAGAGAGAGAGAGAGACTTTTAGAGCTTCCTCTAAAAGTCTCGACATGAATAGATGATGAGATTACCAACATGAATAGCAACAAGGAAGTGATTTTGATAATAATAATAATAACGAGAACTGAAGGGATAAAGCTACAGATGGGAGCAACATCAAACACATCAAATGAGAAACAGGATACAAATACCTAGGGAATAATGGAAGGAGGGGATATAAAACACCAAGAGAATGAAGGACCGCGATCCAGGAAAGAAATATACTGCAGATGACTCCCAGGCGATACTCAAGTCAAAACTCAACCCGCGGAAATATGATAAAAGCCATAAACACATAGGGTCAGTGCCAGTAATACAGATACAGCGCAGGAATAAGTGGAATGGAACCGAAAGCAGAAACTCCGCAGCATTGACTCAGAAACCCAGGAAACATATGAAACAATAACACAAAGCACTAACAACCGCCAAGAGCAAATAACGGACAGGACTTATACACTAACGACGAAAGGAAGGAGGGACGAGGGAACTAACCTAAAGTATAAAGGACTGCGTCAACATCGGAAGACAGAGCAACTGGGGCAATATCCGAAAACCTCAGTGAAGACGAGTGGCTAAAAGAGTGCATGGGAAGAAGGACTTAATAAAAGTAGACGAAGACCCACCAGGAAATATACAAGAGACAGGGAGCAATGACAGGACATGAAACAGAGGGACTGGCACAACAAACCAATGCAACGGACAATACATGAGACCTAGACTAAAGAATACTAGCCATCGATGAACAACATGGCGGAATGGCTTCAGAGGGGAGAGCTAAAAAAGGAAACAACTGAAGGAATGATAACAGGCGGCACAAGATCAGGACCCTAAGAACCGCAGATATGTTGCCAAAAAACGATAGACGGAAATAAAACTACTCGATCCCATATGTAGGAAGTTGCAATAACGAAAAAAAAAATAAAACCATAAACCAACAATTAGCAAGCGAATTGCCCGGCACTTTGCACAGAATCAGTACAAAAAATAGGCATGATTCAGTGGCAAAAAAAATCCCTCCAAACTTGGAGCCTGTGCACGAAACATCAAACCTACCTTGGCAGTAAATAAGTTGGTACGAGCCCCACCAACCTGGGGAGGGAGTGATCGAAAACAAACGAACATGCAACAAGATCCTCTGGGACTATGGTAATCAAAGAAACGGATAGGGGTGATACGTGCTAAACAGACCAGACGTGACGGTTGATTGACAAAATCCAAGAAGAAAGTAATCACTCATTGATGTCGCAATACCTATGGGGACAAACCAGAGTTGAAGAGAAAGAAGATGGGAAAAAATGGATAACAGTATGAAAGATCCTGGAAAAATAGAAAATAATAAGGATATGGGATATGCAGTGGAAAAATCGTACCCCATAATCAATTAATAGCCACTAGGTCACGATCCAAAAGATCCCTGAAAAGGGAATCTAGAAAAACTAGAGGCTGGAAGTAGCTCCAGGGGCCTCTTGCAGAAGGAGTGGATGATAAGAGAAGAAACCTCCAAAACAGCCACATAGGTAAAAAAGAGAAAAGTGATGAACTCCATAAGGAGGCAGGGATTGCAACCCATGAAACCCCAACACTATAAATACCACCCAGTCGAATTGGTGGACCTGTGATAAAGCAAAAAAAAAAAAAATAAAAAAAAAAATAATAATAATAATAATAATAATAATTAATAATAATAATAAAACATAAAATAATAATTAATAATAAAAATAAAAATCAATAATAATAAAAATAATAATAATAATAATAATAATAATAATAATAATAATACTAATAATAACTAATAATAAAGTGTACTTCAAAAAAACAAAAAAAAATGACCAGCTATGTTTGGATACTGGTCAACTACTATGATGCCAAACGACGTCTATTATCTCAATCGATATATACTTACCAAAAAATAAAACTGAATCGAAGACAAAGTGAATATTATATATATATCATATATATATATATCATATATATATATTATAATACTAATATATAAGCACGTTGTCCCTTAAAAGCCAATAATAGCTTCTGGGTAGCCAAGGAGAACAAAAATCGTTATTCATGCGTGTTGTATATATATAGTGATATACATATATATATATAATAATGTAATATATATATATATTCCCTATAATAATATATATATTATGGTAATAGTATTATATATATAATATATCATATCATATATTATTATGTATAATATTGTAATATATATATAATATTATATATCTATAATATATATATATATATATTATATATATATATAATTATATATGTGTTGTGTGTGTGTGTGTGTGGTTTGTGTGGTGTGTTGGACTCCCCGCGGTTCGATGACTTTCGTCAAATAAAGGTTATAAGTAGCTAGCCTAACTGTTTGAAGTTCGGTAATGACTATGATTATTCAGCTACGTAAGTAGCACGGAACAAAGTAGATTTCTTTTTTGTGTGTGTAAGTGGATGATTTCTCATGCAAGCTTCGTTCTTCGTGAAGTGCTTCTACTTTCATCATTATCATCGTCGCTTTTATCCTTATTCCAATATATTCTCATCTCATTTACTCGATAGTTTTGAGTATTGACTCGTGTAATAAAGTGTTACTTATGCATCAGCTTTTGTCGTCTTGTATACATTATGCAGTTTTGTTTTTCGTTTCGTAAATTCAGTTTTATTTTCAACATAGTGACGAAAATATATTTGTCCTTAATCCAAGAGTTAGGTATTCGTATATACGTTATACAACACAACACAACCTACCTACACGACACACAACACGACCACACACAACACACACATATATATAAGATAGTTATGCAATGGATTTTGACGACAAACAACAACACCCAATCTCAGAAGAAGAATTAACATGAAATCTGATCTTCACCACTATACATGACCAGGAATTCTCCCACTCTACGTATTCTAACTTCACCATAAAAACGAAAACAAACTTCATCGATTTATCTCTCCAAAAACTGAATTCATAAAGCTTGCTTAAGTAACGTGAGTTCATGAGTTCATGACAGACCTGAAAAACCATAAACCAAATACCTCCACCTTCTCCTTCTATAATTCCTGTCTATTCATTCGTTTATCGGAATGAAGAATCATTCACTCCCTTTCACCTCTCTTTCACTATATCATGCCTCTTCCCCTCGTACGTTTTATAAATACCCTTTTCCCATTGTTGAGCTGATTCCCTCTCTGTCTCATTTTCTACTCTTCTTCCATAATCGCTTCTTAATCCACCTTTGACTATTCTTGGTTTATGCTAAAGTGCCACTTCTTCGCGCGGATTTAATCGGATTTACTTCTCTCTTAATCCCCTCTTTCCCCTGTTAATCCTCTCGTTTAGTTATTCAGTCAGAAAGAGTCGATTCCTCATCTTGTTTCTTAGTTCGAGTCTTTTTTTTTTTTTTTTTTTTTTTTTTCTTTTTTTTTTACTTTGTTTTTTTAAATCATCAGTGCTTCCCTTTTTTCTCATTCTCTTCTGTCTTTTGTTGTACTGCCATTCTTGGTACAATTAATATTTATCTCTTTCGTTTCCTTCCACCAGTTATTATTATTATTATTATTATTATTATTATTATTATTATTATTCATTATTATTATTATTATTATTATTATTATAACAAGAGCGCGAGAGTCACTAAAAATGGGGTGACGAAAGACTAATGGAGTGTAAGGGTTCAAAAAAATAATACTATATATATTTAAGGTATATCTATAATCTATATATATATATTATATTAAATTATATGTGTGTTGTGTGTGGGTGTGGTGGTTGTGTTTGTGTGTAAATTTTAGATGTTTATTACCATTTATATATATGCATATATTACGCATACACCATAACAAACAAATATAATATATATATTAATTATATATATATATATATATATTATACCTATATTCTAAGTATATGTTAATATATATATATATATATATATATATATATATATATATTTATATATCATCTATGGTTAGTGTTGGTGTAATGTATGTCATGTATGTGTGTCTGGTGTGTGTATATAATATATTATATCATATATATATCTATATCTATGTTATATATATAACAAATCTATATATGTTATATATATAAATAATATATATCTATATCTCTAATGATCATCTTATCTATATTCTATATATATTTAAACTTACAACCAATGTAGATTTCTTCCCATTATTATTATTATTATCATTTATTATTATTATTTATTTTAGTTATTATTATTATTATTATTATTATTATTAGTATTAGTATTATTATTATTATCATTATTAACATACAGAAATATCACAACGTGTCCTGAATTCAAAAACATTAATAATCCCGCACGTATTGTATTATTTAAGAACTCACTGCAAGTTTCAAGTTCTAAGAAGCTTTGGTATTTTTTGAAGTAAAGTATTTCTGTAGTCTCAGCTCTTAAGTCACTTTTGTAAAAATCGCAAGAGCTCCTTAGTTCTCAAAATATCCAGCTCATGCGTCGACAAGATGACTGACAGATTTTTAATATTCAATATTATCATTATTACGTTTGACGTTTTTAATATTATTGTCTAAAACTAAACTATATATCACGATCTCTCTCAAAAGCGTATTAGAGAACTTTTTCAAAGCAAGGTCAGGTCCCAGGAAACCTGATTAGGTTCTCAAAAGCGTACTATAAATTTTCTTATATATTCAGAAATCAGGATCTCAAAAGCATATTTTCAATTTTTCAATATATTTAGACATGAAAAATCTCAAAAGATTACTATCAATTTTCTAATAAATTCAGAAATCAGGATCTCAAAAGATTACTATCAATTTTTTAATATATTCAGACATCAGGATCTCAAAAGACTACTTCGATTTTTTAATATATTCAGACATCAGGATCGCAAAAGCATACTATCAATTTTCTAATATATTTAGACGTCAGGATCTCCAAAGCATACCATCAATTTTTTAATATATTCAGACATTAAAAGCATTGTGGATTATAGTATTGGATAGTAGTTATAATAATGATCATTATTGCATCAAAATAGTTATAAATGTGCTCCAAATAAATAAATTTTAAAAATTATCACATAACAGCGACCAAGAACTTGCAAACTACAGAAAATATATTCCACGCATTACAACTCTAAATCAGTAAATTGAAAGAGTCGAAAATTTCACTCGAAACAAATCTTGAAAAAAACGAAATATAATATATCCAGAATGATAACCATTTCCGAAATTAATATCCCCTCCCCGAAAACCCCACCCCCCACCCCCACCACCTCGCCTACATATCTCTCTCCATAACCATTGCCCAATGCCTCTCAGGGAACAGGTTACCGAGGGATCCATAAGTTTCGAAGGAGCCTATATATATCTTTCATAGGATGTTATTATCCGGCCTTTCCATCCTGGGAAGAATATTTCTTTCCACTTTGCGACGAAGAGGAGAGAGAGAGAGAGAGATGATAGAGAGGAGGAGAGGAGAGGAGGAGGAAGAGAGAGAAATTTATTTATTTCACGGTGTTTGTTTGGGTGGTGTGTGTGTGTGTTTGTGTGGGTTGTGTGTGTGTGTGTGAAGAGAGAGAGCATGAGGAGAGAGAGAGAGAGAGAGGAGAGAGAGAAAGAGAGAGAAGAGAGAGATGAGACGGAGAGATTCTTTGTATTTCATCACGTGAGAGAGAGAGCGATTAGAGAGAGAGAGAAGGGAGAGAGAGACGCTAGAGAGGAGGAGAAGAGAGAGAGAGAAGGGGGAGAAGAGATGAGAAGAGAGAGAAAGGAGGAAGGAATATTTATTCCCACTTGTGTGTGATAAAAGAATGAGAAAAGAAAGAGAGAGAAAAATCTTTATCCCACTTGAGAGAGAAGGAAGAGGGAGAAGACGAGAGGAGAGGAACCTCTGGAGAAGAGAGAGAGGATGGAGAGAGAGAGAGAGAAGAAGGAAGAAGAAGAAGAATAAGAAGAATAAGAAGAAAAACGAATATGGTTCTCTTAAAAATCAGCTGCCAAATAATATACCAGGAAACTGTTAAGGCAGTTTTATGTTTGACATAAAAAAAAAAGCAGTTCGATGCTTGGGAGTTTCTGCACTGAAATAAATAAATAAATACCTCAGGGGACGTAAAGCTGTTATTCATATCGATATTTTCATAATCTAATTCTTCTTATTTAAATAATTCATTCTTTCTCGCCTTCATTTTTATAGTTTCTCGTATCGCCTCTCACTACCTTGTTTTGAGCCTTTCTTTATTTTTTATTTTGCTTCCCAGTCATTGGTTTTTTTACCCAACTCCTGTTTTTTTTTTCATATATTTTTCCATACTATTGATTTCCCAGACATTTTTTTGTTTCATTTTCTTTAAATCTTTCGTTGCGCTTTTTGTACTTTTTATCACTCCTAGCTATCAACATCGATTCCATTTTTGTCCATAAGTCATCAGTTCTCATGATTCTTTCGTCTTCATTATTTTAATTTTTCACTTCCTATTTTTCTACGATTTCGTCGCATTATTTTTCCTTCCCACTTCCTCCTCCCACTCTTCATCACATTGTTCCTTCCTTTGGTCTTTCCTACTGTCCAGACCTTTTTATGTTATTTAACTCATTACATCGCTTTTTATTCTTGATCACACTTTCTCTTTTCAACCTTATCACTCGACATCCGTCTCAAAGTTTCACTATTCAATGTTTATTTTTGACTTTTTCGTGGACAGTTTCGTGACAATATTCATCTATTTATTTACACATTCTTTTCCTCTCATTCCTGAATCTAAATCCTATTTTATTCATTTTTTCATTTTTTATTAACACCCCCCCCCCTTTTTTTAATCAAAGTTTCACTATTTTATGCGTGTTTGTTTTTTACTTTTTCGTGGACAGTTTCATGACAATATTCACCTACTTACACATTCCTTTCCTCTCACTCCTAATTCTAAATCCAATTTTATTCATTCTTTCATTTTTTCTCATCCCCTCTTAATTATTCTGTATGTTTTCGCTTCTGCACTTTTCGTGGACAGCTTCGAGACAATATTCATCTATTTACATATTCTTTTCCTCGCATTCCTGAATCTAAATCCTATCTTATTCTCTTTCATTTATTCTTATCCCTTTTAATTATTTCTGTTTAGCTATTTTCCTCTCATTCCTGATTCTAAATCCTATTTCATTCACTCTTTCAATTTTTCTTATCTCCTCTTAATTATTTCTGTTTAGCTACTTCCTCCTTTCCCTAATTCCGCTCTGTTTCGTTGCCACTCTCCCTCCTGGCTATCAACTGGCATCCTGTTCGGTAAAAGGCTTTTGATGGGCCCACTCCTCTATTTCCCGAACTATTTTATTAACGGACCTTTTACACACCTGTAAAAGTCTAGTCAATGGGAGGAACGAGAGCTACGAAGGAATAACTATTCTCAGGTGAAATATTTCACCTGATGTGAAGGAATCGGATCCTAAAGGGATTATTCACTTTCACTTTCACATGTGGGGATGATGGGGACCTACTTCTTCACTACCTGAATTCTCCCAGAGAAACGGGTGCCTCTGTAGAGGAAAGCAACTAATGGGAAAAAAAATACTCAATACCTGAGGAATATTCCTCATCCTGCAGCTAGGAGCCGAAGGCACACTGCAAAGACCCTTGAAGTTAATGCCTACAGTGCACCGCATGAGGTCCACTGACGGCACTACGGGAATAAAGGGCAGATTTTCGAATCCCACGCCATGAAATTATTAATATCATTACATCAAAAGACCTCTCGATTTTTAACTTAATTCTCTCTATTCTTCTCTACCGCGTTCTAATCAATCACTTTTTCATTCCCTTCATCGTTTATCCATTTTTCTTGCGTCCAAACCTTCTCATTCTTTCTCCTTCAATGTCTGAATGTTTTTTTTTTATCCATTTTCCTTGATTGCAAACTGTTTGTTTTTTTTCCGCCAATTATGAATTCATATTTCACAGATTATTGAATCGTCGCTCTTTATTCTCTCTTTTTTGTCATCATCTCCCTCCTTATTATTAGTTTAATTCACTTATTTTTATTTCTAAAACGATTTATTTATAAACTTTGACGTACATTTACGTCAGGGGTTTCAATCAGATTTTCCCTTCTGGGGACGCGTTATTTTTTTTTTTTATTTTTTTTTTTTTTTACTTTTTTTTACGTTTTCTATTCATTCAGTGTTCTGTTTATTTTTTTCTTTTTTTTTTTTGTTTTTTTTTTAATTTCTGATCTTCTGTTATCATTCTAACAACAACATCAACTTCTACTACTGCAAACTATTAATAAATTCAATAATAATAATAATAATAATAATAATAATAATTCAATAAATAATAATAATTAATAATAATAATAATAATAACTAATAATAATAATAAAGAATTAATAATAATAATATGCTGGAAGTAAACCCTCTTTTAAAAACATGTTTTTTGTTTTGTTAAAAAGTGATTGCTATGTGCCTCAGCTTGCATTAATTTTGTATAACAGGTTTTTCTCTATTTTTTCTAATTAATTTTGCTTACTCATTGTTGTTTAAAAAAAACCTGGTGAGCAACGCCCACCGAAGGAGTTGGACATTATCTCCAAGTTAGGTCCAAACGATTGATTTTATTGGTAAAAAAATTTCAGGGGGTTGGGGTAGTTCCAAATATTCGGTATAATTCCGTAGTTTATTGGCAGATAAGAATTGATGTTAAATTCAATCGTTTGACCTAAACTGAGATGTATCAACCTTCGGTTGGCGTTTGCTCACCAGTTTAAGGCAACAATGAGAAAGCAATAATTAGAAAAAAATAGGAGAAAGAACCATGTAATCAAATTAATGCAGCTGAGGCAGCAATCACTTTTAATAATAATAATCAATAACTTAATAATAATAATCAATAATAATTAATAAATAATAATAACCTTTCTCTTAACCATTAACCCTTAAATAACGATTTTGTACTACAAATAATAAACGCAAATAACGCAGAATTACATGAAATAAACTCATTTACTATTTAGACTACGATAAGACTACATAACGGACAAAACAATACCAAATTAAGGCGCAAGAGCCCGCGTTTGGCTGGCAATTCGGCAAGCTTAATGTAACGCCAATGTCACAAATCAAAATAAGAAACTAAAAAAACTGAATAAAATAAAACTATCTTTTTGTAATATGATGCGTTTTCTCTCAAAATTCGAATTGAAGATGCTTCCCCTCATCTTTATTCAAGCTCTGATTCTGTTTTATAAAGACTTTATTTTGCTCTTTGTTAAAATAATACAGAGAGAGAGAGAGAGGAGGGAGGACGACGAGATGAGAGAGAGAGGAGACGAGGAGAGCGGAGAGAGAGGAGAAGGAGTTTGACCCCCCTTTCCCCCCAATATCTGTATTTTATCGGCTTAATTCTTTCTCATATATACAATTTTATCCCAAGTTTTTCCCTTCATTTAATCAAACTTCTTCTCTTTTTTTTGGATTTGAATAGAGGATTTTCTTCTTGTGTTTTCCGTCCCCTCACGACTTTTCTTCTTCTTCTTCTTCTTCTTCTTCTTCTTCCTCCTTCCTTTCCTCCTCCTCCTTCCTTCCCTCCTCCTCCCTCCTCCTACCTCCTCCTGTCCTCCTCTCTTCGTTTAAATCCTCGCGTTTCCTCTCAATTGTATAATATATCCTTTCTTTCGCAGCGCGATTTTCTTTTTTTCTTCTTTTTTTTCTGTTCTTCTCTTTTTTCTTTTACCACTGGCAAATATTTATCAGCTCTTGCCCCCCACCCCCTCCCAAAATAATCATTCAGTTCGTTCATTTTTCATCAGACCCTCATTTTTCCACGTATTTTTCCTTTTCGTTCGTCTTTTTTCTTTTTCTCTTTTCCAGTCTTCAGGTATAAATTCCATTCTGCCTCTGATTTTTGGACCCTTAACCCCCCTTCCTCGAGTTAATCCGGCTTTCCTGTTTTCTGTTAAATTTTTACTTTTTTTGTTGTTTTGTGGGGGGGGGTTTTGTGGGGGGGGGGGGGTGGGGGAGGTTTCTTTTTTGTAAATTTACTTTTTTTTGGGGGGGGAGGGGGGGGGGGGGTGGGGGTCGTTTCTTTTTGCTTTTGTCTGGGTCTTTAACCCGTTTGAATTGATTTATTCCTGTGTTTCTCTCATAATATAATATATACTATATTATATATATAATAATATCTACTTATATATATATATACTATAGTATAGATATATTATATATATATATACTCTATCTACCTCTAAATAAAAAAAGGAGGTGTATTATTTAAATAAATAAAATGGTGTATCATAAATATAGTTTAACACACCTATAATCTATAGTATATATATTTAATATATATCATATATAATATATATTATATATTTATATATATATATTGTATTGTGTGTATATAAAAGGATATTTAACAATTAATATAATATATATCTATATCATATATATAATATATGTTATTATAATATATATAGATAAAAGGCTTGGTTATTTAAATAAACCCACAGACACTCCTGGTGTAAATCGAATCCACTTTACCTCTGGCTTGTCGTTTACCGACCGAAAGGGGGTCTTTTATGGGCGTTAATCTAGCCCGGGGCAGGAGGACTCGAACTTACGGACTTTCGGGTGGGGTGGGGAATGACTGTGACTATATATTATATATATATATATATTATATATATTATATATAATATATATAGGTAATAAATTGCTTTTTTTTTACCTTATGTATAGATATATAAATCTAGGCTAAAAATCTATATAATTATATATATATATGTATGTATATAATATTATAATGTTTAATAATAATATATATTTATATATAAATATATATTATATATAAAATATTATATTTCATATGCTGATAATATGGTATTCTGTTGAACCTTTTCTTTTCGATGTTATTAATCCCACTTCCGTTATAAGGTCCATTAATTGCAACGTAAAATTGATTCCAATGAAAATACCAGAAACTTATTTCATTATTTAAGATTCGCTTTTTAAAGTCCGCTTGCAGGGTCGAACCGAAATAATAAAAAAACCAAAAAATAAAATTGAATTATTATATCCTGCTCAAAACAACGTGGATAAACTTTCGTCTTCTTCAAGCCCCTTTTTTGTTAACAAATGTGGAGTGTGAGGCTTCGTACGAAGTGTTTGGCAAAGAGGAGACTTCGGAAAAAAGTATATACGGTCTAAAGAAAAGAAAATATCTTCTCTCTCCCTCTCTCTCTCCTCTCTCTCGCTCCCCCTCTTCGTCTCCTTTCCGATTCGTCTTTCCGGTCTCTCGTCTCGCTCTTCTCATAGGTGTAATGAAAAAGCCTTTGAACCTGCCTGCTATCATCTCGAATTTACTAGGAATTTAAAAATTTATCGCCATCTCAGTGCTACGTTTGCATTCTCTCTCTCTCTGTCACAGTACTCCGGGATACTGACTGTTAGCTAACCTTCCTCTCGTCTCTCTTCTCTCTCTTCCTCTCTCTCTCTCTCTCTCTGGCTACATTACATCCGGGATAACTGACTTGTTATCTTAACCTCTCCCTCTCCTTCTCTATTCTCTCCTCATCTACCTTCCTTCCTCATCTCTCTCTCCCTCTCTCCTCCGTCCCTCATCTCCCTCTCTAGTCCCCATCCCCTCTGGTATGAATCGTCTATCTACCTCTGGGTCTACGGTCCTTCTCCAGCTCCTTCTTCCCTCTCGCCCCTCCTCATTTCCTTGTTCGAGTCTCTAACCATCTCTCTCTCATCATCTCCGCTCCATCTTCTCTCCCCTCTTCTCTCTCTTTTCTTCTCCCTCCTTCTCTCTCTCTCTCTCTCTCTCTCATCTCTCTCTGTCAACAGTACACCCGAGATAATCTGCCCATTATCTAATATACCTTTCTTTATTTTATTATTATACAAAACTGAAATTAAGTGTTGAAAGGAAA
>NC_061102.1:3215455-3217955 GCF_015104395.2 Macrobrachium nipponense | reverse complement strand
TCTATATATTTGTTATTTTATTTTATCTTTTTTTAGCTTGAAACAAGACAGGCAAAGAACACGAAAAGAAGGAGATGATTTGCTTTCGTTTTTAACGGGTTTCTTTTTCAGTCTGAAATCTTTAGATTACGTACGAAAGATATTTTTATTTTATATTTTAGGTCGTAATATTTTTTCCAATTCAGGAAATTTTAGAAAAGCCACACCACATTTTCTTTTAAATTTTATGTTGATTATCTCTCGCTTTAAACGTGATTCAGTCGGATTCTTTTAATATTTAAGTAGATTCCTACAGTTCACACTGATTACTCATTTTTTACATTTCCATTCTAATCAATAAATCGTATATATCCTGTCATCAAATTCCTGTATCTTTACATCAAAGCGAAACACCTTTTCCAGACCTTTTTAGTCTCTTCCACAGATCTTTCCTAACACCCACAAACAACAACAAGAAAGTAGTTTGTAGGCTTCCTCCCCGAGTAAGTGAAAAATCTCATAAATTGTATTAACTTCAGAATGCCAATCTTTATTACACACGGTTTCTATAGCTATATTACTTCTCAACCAGTATAATATAGACTATAAATACATCTCACATAACAACAGATATCGTCACCAAATCCCTAATTAATTTCATTTTTAGAAATTCCATTTCTTTTCATCCCCGACAACATACCACCCACGTCTCCGGCATAACTCGGGGTTTGGAATGATTAAGAAATGCATCTATGGAATTTCCTACCTCACTCCTGGTCCCAAACACCATTCTCCCGGGTCAGCCCCGTGGGATCCATGGATCCCAGGCCCCGGGAGAACCTCCCCCCCCCCCCCCATCCCCCATCCCCACCTCCTCCGTTGTCCTTTGCTGTCAGAAAGAGACTCAAGCTCATTCCACGAAGTGCCGGAATTCGTTGCATTACACAACTTCAACACCTCTATGGTCCGTTCTCGCTGCTGGGACACCTTTCCCCCCCCCCCCCCCCCTCTCTCTCTCTCTCTCTCTCTCTCTCTCTCTCTCTGTTGCAATCACGTCTGCAGGGATCTGCACGAATTTCCTTTTTTCTTTCACGTCTTTCTCTCTGTCTAACCTGAATTCTCTCTTCTCTTCTCTCTCTCTCTGCTCTCCCTCTCTCTCTCTCTCTGTTGCAAACTCGTCTGCAGGGATCTGCACAAGTTTCTCTCTCTCTCTCTCTCTCTCTCTCTCTCTCTCTCTCTCTCTCTCTCTCTCTCTCTCACGTCGCAAAAATACTAAATGTCAACGATCTATTAAACTGTACCTCTCCCCATTCTTTATCCAACTGTTTTATTTTTTCAGGGTCACAAAAATAAGAATTTTATTAACTTTGACTTTTCCACATAATCTTTCCAGCGGTTTTCTCTGGGTCACAGAATTGCTAAATCTTAACTTATCAACTTTTCTATTTTTTTCTTCCAGCTGAGATGCTGGTCGTTGACAGCAAGGTTCACGGGAAACCAAACGGAAACAAAGTCGCATCTGGAGACGCAGGGAGGATCAGGGGCCAAGATGTCAACACTCCTCCACCCAGAGGACCCCATTTCGCCAAGGACACGCCCAAGAGGGTCCTAGCAGCCGTTGGGACTCCAGCGCACATCCCCTGCAAGGCTAGAAACCTCGGGGCCAAATCTGTAAGCAGTGGTGTTTTTGGGATTTTTTTTTTTTTTTCTAATTCTGTAGATTTTGACATTTTGGAGGGACCTTCGTGCCCAATTCTGTAGATTTTAACATTCCTGAGACCTTCATGCCTAATTCTGTAGATTCTGACATTTCTGAGGGACCTTCATGCCTAATTCTGTAGATTCTGACATTCCTGACGGACTTTCACACCTAATTCTGTAGATTTTAACATTCCTGAGACCTTCATGCCTAATTCTGTAGATTTTAACATTCCTGAGACCTTCATGGCTAATTCTGTAGATTCTGACATTCCTGATGGAACCTCACAATCTTTCCTTTCTCCTTCGTGTACCTCAGGTCTCGTGGATCCGACACAACGACCTTCACGTCCTGACCGTCGGTTCCTTCACGTTCACAAACGACGAGAGGTTCTCGGCCCACCGAGACCCTTCGTCGGGAGACTGGGTTCTCGTCCTCAGGCACCCGCAGCCGACGGACTCCGGCTACTACGAGTGCTCCATCTCGACGAAGCCCGTCACGGCGATCAGCGTCAAACTCGAAGTCGTCGGTGAGTGATTGCTTTGTCTGTCCTGTTATGGAGAGAGAGAGAGAGAGAGAGAGAGAGAGAGAGAGAGAGAGAGAGGAGACAGAGAGAGGAGAGAAGAGATTGAGGAGAGAGAGAGTAGTTTTCAATTATAAATATATCAGAACATAAGTTGAAAGGAAACTCATTATTTTACTGGTGACATTTTAATACTTGTCGATCGGCATATCGAGTGTTATTGTTGGAAAACAGAGAGAGAGAGAGAGAGAGAGAGAGAGAGAGAGAGAGAGAGAGAGAGAGAGAGAGAGAGAGAGAGT
>NC_061102.1:3205455-3210455 GCF_015104395.2 Macrobrachium nipponense | reverse complement strand
CTCTGATGTAAATAAACGCTTCTTCTTCTTCTTATTTTCAGGCGAGACTCCAGAGGCCATGAAGACTACGAGCAACGGGGCTGCCGCGGCCCACCACAACCACTTCATCTTCAGCATCGTGATCTCCATCGCCTTCTGTCTCCTCACCTCCTCGATGAGGGACGACCTCCTCAACTTCTCCGAGGTCGTACATTGGTGCCACCACTCTCGCGCACTCTCTCTTTTCACTTACAGATAAAAAACGAGGCGTTTTGGACATTTTTTATTTTCTTTTTACTCCGGTTAGAAAAGGTTGGTCTCTCCCAACAGTCATCGCTGTTTATCCTAAGTGGTAATTTCTGGGTTTATTGAGAGACGTTCGGTTGCCCTTTTTAAGTCTTGGGACAGAGAAACAGGGCAAGGAATACGATGTTGGTTAATACGGCTTTGATCTCTCAGCAAGGAGAGTTGGTTCCGCATACCGCATCGGCAGTACAGACGTACCGCATTGGCAGTACAGGCGTACCGCATTGGCAGTACTGACGTACCACATCGGCAGTACTGACTTACCGCATCGGCAGTACTGCAGACGGCTGCCTGTCTTCGGCTCAGTTTAAACCAGGAATCTACCGAAAAAAAGTTATATTGTTTGTTTGTTTGTTTGTATGGAGTTTTTACGTTGCATGGAACCTGTGGTTATTCAGCAATGGGACCAACGGATTTACCTGACTTCCGAACCACGTCGAGAATGAACTTCTATCAGCAGAAATACGCATCTCACACCCCTCAGTGGACGCCCGAGAATCGAACTCGCAGCCACCGAGGTAGCAGGCCAAGACCATACCAACTACGCCACTGAGGCACTAATAAAAGTTATATTGCCGTTTGTACAAATAAGGGGAAAGTGACGTTATTTTTACAAATATCGAATAGGATTCTAAGATGACTATCAACCGATACAGATGTTTCTTCACATATTTCCAAATAGGAAAAAAATTATAATAATAATAATAATAATAATAATAATAATAATAATCATAATCATAATAATATCCTTCATTTCAGCTCAGGGCCATATACAGGGAATATACAAAATACAGACAGTAACATACACAATCTAGATACATGAGACATGATAAAAATTGAATAAACGGCACTTATCCACACAATAGCCGAGGTAGCATAAAAGATAGTAATCATAATACTGGTAATAACAGTAATGATATAAATTTCAGACCAAAAGGGGGCTCCAGCTAGGTGGGGCCGAAAGGACGCTGCAAAGAACCTTAATTAAGTAACGCCTACATTGCACTGCATGAGGTGCACTGATGGCACTATCCCCTACGGGTTTATTTTATATTTATTTATAATTTTTTTTTTTTTTTGTGAAATCATTTTAATCTTTTTTTTTGTGAAGTCGCATGTTATATCTGGCGACAAGAACCAATAAGCCCAAAACGGCATTAACCCCTAAGTGGTTTATTTTATTCTAATATATTTTATTTATTCATTTATTGATTTATTTATTGATTTATTTATTTATCATTTTTTTGTTGATAAACTCAAATCAAATCAAATGGCGTCAATAATCAACCAATAATCCCAAAACCATCTTTCGAATTCATCATCCGACCTGATAAATTCACAGCTGCTACTTTTGATAAACGCCCAGAAAATTTCATGATTCACGGGGCGGGGCGGAGTGGGGGAGGGGGAGGAGGGGGAGGGGGTGGGGGGCCGCCTCACTAATTGCTATGATTCATTTGCCTGCATTTTAATTGGGCGCTTATAGATGACTACAGCCGGTATTATTATACGTCCGCATTCATTGACAATGAGCTCATCTAATAAAAGGTTCTTTTTTGTAATAATTTCTTTTTTTACGATGCAGAGAGAGATGTGGTCTACATACGTATACCAACAAACAAACAAACAAACAAACAGTCCGTTACTGTCGCTAAATCAAGCAAATTGAAGCGTAGAAAACGGAAATTGAAGAATAGAAAACGCAGTCATGGACTGACAGACAAGTAATCAACTCTTATTTCTTGAGGATGGATTTCACGGCGATTATATTTATATAAGAAAATATTTCTCAGATGCTGTACGAGAGACCAAATAACCTCCTAATGTCAATGTTCGCAGTGGGAAGCTGTGCTATAACTCTTTCATACGATGGATGATTAATTCTGTAAATAGACTGGTCGAGGTGTCGTGTGTATAAAGGACGTGTCTGCGTCGTCGTATTTCAGTGTCGTGTAAGCAAACCGTACATTAATATTCCGTTTTTGTACTCCTTGATAAATGTATGTATGTATGTAAGTATGTATGTATGTATGTATTTATGTAGAAAGAGCCGTGTACGATAGTAACGACACCAGAAATTGAAATGGGGAAATATTAAGACAATATTTTTTACTAAGGTATGTTTGAAAAATATTCGAATGGAAGTGTCGAATATTCCTAAACAGAAATGCCTATTATCGATATTCTGAACGTGAAAACAAGGACGATTTTTACTTAAGAAAAATTATAAGTGAAATATTCTTACATCTACTTATTAAAATGTCACTAAAAAAAAAGAAGAAAAAAAAAGACGGGAACAAAGCATGTAATTAAGACAATATACTAGAGTGATCCAAGACCTAAAAGTCAAGATATAATCGTGTGAGAGAGAGAGAGAGAGAGAGAGAGAGAGAGAGAGAGAGAGAGAGAGAGAGAGAGAATACATACAGTTTACGACGATATATATGTATAAATAATAATCAATGTACAGAATAACTGCATATTATGCGCGGAATGTTTATGCAAATTCATGGTATATTTTATTTTTTTATATATATTAAAAAACTGACAAACAATATTTCAGCTAATTCAAGAAGATCCTGACCAACATTTTTTTTTTTTTTCATTTCTCGTACAGATGGAACGGATAATTCAGCTAAAACAGTTTTTTGAAAATTTTTATATTTTGCTATTTTTACACGAGCTTAACTACCAGTAGACGTTCTGTCCCCGTCGACGTTTGGGCATAATGAAGTTTCAAAACCAAAAAAACCATGATTTAAAATAAAAATCTTCTTTATTGCAAATATGAAAATATGAAAAATAGTTATTCAAAATTTGAAAATGTTAAAAAAAATTATTTTCTTAAATGTGAAAATATGTAAAAGAATTTTTTTGCAAACACGATAAAAATAATTTCCTTAAATATGAAAAAATAATTTTCTTAAATATGAAAATATGAAAAAAATAATTTTTTTCAATATAAAAATATGTAAACGAATTTTTATTATAAATATGAAAAAAAATTTCTCAAATATGAAAATATGAAATAGAATTTTTATTGAAAATATGAACAAAATAATTTTCTCAAATATGAAAATATGAAAAAGAATTTCAATTGAAAATATGAAAAAAAAAAAATTTTCTCAAACATGAAAAAGAATTTTGATTGAAAATATATAAAAAATCTTTTTATTAAAAATATCAAAACTATGAAAATATGACAAAAAGTTTATTGAAAATATGGGAAAAAAATATTGGAAATATAAAAATATGAAAAATTATTTTTCACTGAAAATGTGAAAATGAAAAATTTTTTATTTCCAATATAATACGAAAAATGATTGTTCTCTATTGAAAATATGAAAAATATATATTGAAAATATGAACATAAAAAGAATCTTTTTTAGGAAAATATGAGAATATAAAAAACCATTGAAAATATTAATATAAAAATATTTTTTATTGAAAATATATGAAGGGGCATAAACAATGAAATTGCATTTATTTTATAGTATTAAATCAGTGTTGTACATACCTAGCATAACCACGGGAAGGAGACTTAATTAATTCCCCGAATGACCATTGTGTAATTTTTCCTTTCTGTTAAAAAAAAAAAAAGTGTGTGTTCACTGAGGAAATAAATATTGTATTGGTACTAATGTCTTTTATTTATCCATGTGACGGTTTTGTTGAACGTTGTTTTAATTAATTATTTAGTGATACGAAAAATTTCAGCGTGAGATATAAATTTTGAAAAATCTCTAGATATTTTCTTACGTAATGTTTTTCACTTCCATAGCCTCTAATGCTGATAAAATAACGACAGGTTGTTGAAGGTTGCTTTAATTAATTATTTAGTGATACGAAAAACTTCAGTGTGAAAAATTAATTTTTAAAAAATCTTTAGATATTTTCTTAAGTAATGTTTCTTATTTCCATAGCCTCTAATGCTGATAAGATTATGACAGGCGCTTCAGATGTTTGTCTTCCAAAATCTCTCAAGATTACTACAAGCTCTATAGACGTTTCTTGTTTCCAAATATAGTAGCCAGTTATTTCCAAACCCGTCAACTTAATCAAAGTGTCATTACAAGTGCTACAGATATTCTCATGGCAAAAGCAAGAGCTACAAATGTTTCTCATTCCAAAAGCAAGTGTTACAAATGTTTCTCGTTGCAAAAGCAAGTGCTGCAAATGTTTCTCATTCCAAAAGTAAGTGCTGCCGATGTTTCTCATTGCAAAAGCAAGTGCTACAAGTGTTTCTCACTGCAAAGGCAAGTGCTACAAATGCGTTTCTCATTCCAAAACCTCTCAACTTTGCCAAGGTTACTACAACCGCTACAGACGTAATTATCTCAAAATCTAACAAGTTATCTAAAAGGCCCACAACTCTGTCGAGGTTATTATTATAAGATCAACAGTGTCACAGATGTCTCTCATCTCGAGTGGCTCCACTACATCGAGCATACCTAATAAGTTTCACAATTCGACGGCTATCGCACGATTATGGCTATCTTTAACCTTAAATAAAAAAAAACACTACTGAGGCTAGAGGGCTGCAATTTGGTACATTTGATGATTGGAGAGTGGATGACCAACATACCAATTTACAACCCTCTAGCCTCAGTAGTTTCTTATGATCAGAGGGCGAACTTAAACATTAAATAAAAAAAACACTACTGAGGCTAGAGGGCTGCAATTTGGTACATTTGATCATTGGAAGGAGGATGATC
>NC_061102.1:3200379-3204955 GCF_015104395.2 Macrobrachium nipponense | reverse complement strand
AAAGAGGGTCTTCTGCCAAAATATAATAATAATAATAATAATAATAATAATGAATAATAATATTATAATAATAATAATAATAATAATAATAATAAGAAGAAGAAGAAGAAGAAGAAGAAGAAGAAGAAAAGGAGAAGAAGAAGAAGATAGAAGAAGAAGGAGAGAAGAAAAAAAGGAAGATGAAGAAGTCTTCCAGGATATCATATATATCTTCGGGATTATATATATATATATATATATATATATATATATATATATATATTATATATATATATATATATATATATTATATATATAACCGGAAGACTTCTTCATCTTCCTTTTCTTCTTCTTCTTCTAAGAAGAATATATATATATATATATATATATATATATATATATATCTCTCTCCTGGAAGACTCTTTGATTTCTTCTTCCTCTTCTTCTTTCTTCTTCTTCTTCTTCTTCTTCTTCTTCTTCTTCTTCTTCTTCTTCTTCTTATTATTATTATTCCTTAGAGCCACAAAAAGGAGGGAAAAATCTCCGAAATTCGCTTCTCAGCCGTCTTCTTTCTATACCCTTTTCTTTCTTTTGAGAGGTTGGGGGGAGGGACCTATTTCTTTTGTTCCTTCCTCCTCCTTCTGCCCCGAAGCCTGATTGAGGCCTGGTTTCCCTTTTTTTTTTTTTTTTTTTTTTTTTTTTTTGGGGGGGGGGGAGGTGGGTGGTGGGCCGTTGAGTTAAAGGATAAAGTAAGGCGAAAATAAGAGACGAGGTCTGGATTCCAGTGGGCTTTGGCCTGGACTTCCAGCGTAACTCCCTTCTCTTGTTTTGCTCTCCTCACTTCCAGCGTTCTCTGATTCTCTCTTTATCCTAATTATCTTAATACCTTTTTATTATATTTTTTCGCAGTATATTTTATGTCAAATACATTTCATAGTTGCCATGAATATTATAAATGATATTACACAGGAGTCTCAGGTCATAACTCATAATCAACAATGACGAAAACACTTTGAAAACGACTAATTATATTATAGAGTTTTCAACAAGGATTAGGAAATAAACAATTGCATCAATACCATTTTTGCTTACCTATGCTGTTTTCGCTGAGACCTCGAAAATGCTTGAGAATAAGCAAACAGTTGGAATTATATCATCAATAAATGAATAAAATGAATAAAATGAAAAAAATAAAAAAATAAATGTAAAAATCTTGGCTTTCGTAGAAAAAAACCAGAATGTTGTTTTTGGTTTTAGAAAAAAAAATTGGTTTTGAAAAAGATATAAGAAAGAAATAAATAAATTTCAAAATCTATGCTTTAGTAGAAAAAAACCAAAAATGAAGTTTTGTTTTGGAAAAAAAATTGGTTTAAAAATAAAAATAAAAATAAAAAAACAAATTTCAAAACCTTGACTTTAGTAGAAAAAACAAAATAGTTTTGGTTTTAGAAAAAAAAATCGTTTGCAAAATAAAATCTAAAAAAATAAATAAATTTTAAAATCTTATCCTTAAGTAGAAAAAACCAGAATGGAGTTTTGGTTTTAGAAAAAAATTGGTTTGAAAAATATAAAGAAATAAATAAATTTCAAAATCTTTGCTTTAGTAGAAAAAACCAAAATGAAGTTTTGGTTTTAGAAAAAAATTGGTTAAAAAATAAAAAATAATAAAAAAAATAAATTTCAAAACCTTGGCTTTAGTAGAAAAAACAAAATGGTTTTGGTTTTAGAAAAAAAAAAATTCGTTTGCAAAATAAAATAAAAAAAATAAATAAAAAAAATTTAAAATCTTATCCTTAGTAGAAAAAAAACAAAAAGGAAATTTGGTTTAAAAATAAAAATAAAAAATAATAATAAAAATAAATTTTAAAAATCTTGGCTTCAGTAGAAAAAAAACCAATAAAAAGGAATTTTGGATTTAGAAAAAAAAAATTGGTTTAAAGAAAAGTCTTGGTCTTTTGAAGAGTCGGACGGAACTCTACAGAACCAGACTTATTCCAAACTTATTTAAATTCGGAATCCTTCCTAAAATATTCCTCTCGCGCGGAAGCTAAACAGCTCGACGGCCGATATGGAATAACTTTCATTCTTATTACAGTTCCCCCCCCCCTCTCTCTCTCTCTCTCTCTCTCTCTCTCTCTCTCTCTCTCTCTCTCACCGAAAGTCAAGGGAGAGAGTCACACTTCAAAAGAGCTACACATAAGATCGCAATTCTGGTTGTTAATAAACATTTCTTCTTTGGTGACATCTAAAGCATTTTACTACCCTAATACGATTCTTGCATTTCAATATATCTTTATCTCTATAAATTTATTTTTTATTTACTTCCTCTTACTCCCTGCTAATGAAGAAAGCTGTACGAGACTCTCTGCCGGCAGAGGTGGCCTGTGTTGTTGCGTTGGCCAGACGCACGATCATGGACTAACTTTAACCTTGAACCAAATAAAAATTACTGCGGCTAAAGGGCTGCAATGTGGTGTGTTTGATGATTGGAGGGTGGATGATCAACATACCGATTTGCAGCCCTCTAGCCCCAGTACTTTTTAAGATCTGAGGACGGACAGACAAATAGCCGTCTCCATAGTTTTCTTTTGCAGAGAACTAATAGAATTCTTTCAAATGGGGAAAAGTATACTTAGCGTCTATCATAATTCATGTCATATATATAGGGTTATTATAGATCCTATACATTCCCCACAAAGCTTAATGGAATTGGAACTCGGGAAATGAAAAGTTATGACCATTCCTGATTCCTCACCTCCCACCCCCACCCGACAATGCCACCCCAAATACCATAATTCACAGCAAAAGGACCGGAGGAATATATATTACGTATCCGCGCTCAATAAGAATATGCCAATAGTCGAGACACCTTTAGACAAAGTGACGATCCAGATAAGGGCCAATCGGCCGTAAGGTTCGCGTGGCAAAGTCGACCTTAGGGGTCGCTGCATAAGCAATTGGAAAGGCTATTTCTCGCTGTTATCGACTGAATCAATTGGAGTGAGGAGACGGACAGGTGTGGGCAGGTAAGCGCTCTCTTGCGGTAGTGCTGATGATAAAACGTGACCCAAAAAAATGCTTTCTTGTTAGTGTGTGTGTGGCCTTTAAGTGAAAATGCATACTGTCAGCGGTACGTCTGGCCATTTATCAAAATGTTGGGCGTTACATTGTAGTCGAAACCTTCCCCATTAGTGCTTTAGTAAGTAGGTACGTATGTATGTATATGTATATATATATATATATATATATATATATATATATATATATATATATATCATTCGAGCTACAATGTCCTTTAACATCTAATTCGCCTCTACCTCGAATTGATATATTTTCATATAGTTTACGGAAGGGGAATTTTTAGTTGATAATTTCGTTCCCCCATGGGATCGAACCACCGTCCAGTGGGCGGGAAACGAAATCAGAAACGGACAGTGACGCTATCGGAGTCGGCCAGCAGACTCGATAGCGTCACTGTCCGTTTCTGATTTCTGATTTCGTTTCCCGTCCACTGGACGTGGTTCGATCCCATGGGTGACGAAATTATTATCAACTAAAAAATTAAAGGACATTTGTAGCTCGAATGATTTATATGAATCACGGTGATGTGATAAGTATTCATATATATATATATATATATATATATATATATATATATATATATATATATATATATATATATATTGATATATATACACGTAAAAACACACACACATTTTATATATATATATATATATATATATATATATATATATATATATATATATATATATATATATATATTTATATATATATACGTACACACACACACATTATAGTATATATATATATATATATATATATATATATATATATATATATATATATATATATGTATATATATATATATATATAAATATAAATATATATATATATATATATATATTTTATATACGTAAACACACACACATTATATATATATCTATTTATGTACATACTTTCTCTTACTCATGCTAATGTTACTAGGCTGTCCCGTGTCGAGCTCAGCCGTCTAACCTAGGAGGAAGGTAGATGGGGTGGGGGAGGTGGGGGCCCGAGATCAATGCTGGCTGGATAGGGGAGGGGGAGGGCATGGGGGGGGGGTATATGAGAGTTGAAGTCGATGTGGATGCAAGAGTAGGGCTTATATATGTGTGTGTGTGTGTGTGTGCGTGTGTGTATGTATATATGCACTTTTGTGTAAAGGTGTGTACGTGAGTGTGTGTGTGTATGAGTTCCAGTGTCATCTGAGCATATATATCTTTAAATGAAAAATATTTACAATGATTTCGTACACGGCATCACTATATTACTTAATCTAACACAGAAATCAACACTGAAGAATTATAAATTATTCTGCTCTCAAATAAAAATCTAAATAAAAATTAATAAGTTTTGATTAGAAATTACGAAAATAAAAAAAAAAACAGGAAACTGCAACCAGCAACAACAACAAAAGTTCAGAAGTTAATTTCTTTGTGTGGAGACTCTCTCTCTCTCTTCTCTCTCTCTCTCTCTCTCTCTCTCTCCTCTCTCTCTCTCTCTCTCTCTCTCTGAGAATCCTGTCATCACTTAACAG
>NC_061102.1:3185379-3192879 GCF_015104395.2 Macrobrachium nipponense | reverse complement strand
TGAGAAATATAGTAACTCAGAATGTGAACTAATAGCGGTAGAATTTGAATCTGAAAAATTGATGAACATAGTATATATAGACCTCCTAATACTAAAGAGTTTGACTTAATAATTGAAAATTGGATGATATATGTAGAAATCACAAGGACTGGACTATTCTCCTATCTGGTGACTTCAACTTTTCCTTTCGTAGAATGGCAAAGAACGAATAGGAGATTGTGGTTGTACTTATACATATAAAAAAGAGCGTAATAGTAGTGCAGAAGATAAGAGGCAATTTGAAAAGCTATTAGATATGCTACTAGAATACAACATTCAACAAATAAATCACCTGCCAACAAGAAAGGAAAATACTTTAGACCTAGTATTTGTGAACGAGATGAATTATGTTAAAGAAATAATAGTTTATAATGCGAGTATTTCAGACCATAATGTCATAGAATTAACATTCATTCCAAAGCAAGTGAAAATAGAGATAAGCAAGAAATGAAAAAGTGGGAAGGATATGGAAATACAACTTCTACAGTAAAAATATAAAATGGTCAGAAAATTAATGAAGAATTAAACAAAGATTGGGATAACATTTTCGTAAGTGATGACATAAGGGTAAATACGGAGATATTATATAAAATATTGGAGAAAATAGTGAAAAATATATACCGAAGAAGAAAAGTAACATCATTCATGCATACCAAGAGACAGAAGGATCTTGTTCCAGAAAATCAGAAAGTGGAAAAAAGGTCTTGCAAAAGAAAAAAATGCATGGAAAGTTATAGAACTAAAAAGTAAGATAGAAATGCAGAACAAAAGATTATTTACAATCAAAAGAAATGAAAAACGGGACTTGGAAGAAAAAACCCTATTAAATATCAAGCAAAACCCCCAAACTATTATACTCATATCGAAGAAGATGAATAAAAGAAGAATAGAAATAGGCCCTCTGAGAATTGAAGGGAGATTAACGAATGAAAAAAGGAAATTTGCAACATACTGGGCAGAACGATATAAGAGAGAATTCACCCCTAGAATAGATAATGAAGATAATGATATAGAAGTAAGGGAAGAAAATAGTGAATATTTACTGACATAGAAATTAATGAAGCTGATATTGTGCAGGCAATTAATGAAATTAAAAATGGAGCTGCTGCAGGGCCGGATGGAGTCCCTGCTATTTTGTTAAAGAAAGTAGTTCATTCTATCGCAAAGCCACTTGCAATATTATTAAGACAAAGTGTAGATACAGGCAAGATTTATGATGAGCACAAATTAGCATATATCACCCCTACTTTCAAAAGTGGATCAAGACTAGAGGCAAGTAATTATAGGCCTGTGAGTCTAACATCACATATTATGAAAGTGTATGAAAGGGTAATGAAGAAAAATATTATGAAACATTTAATAAAAAATACTTTGTTTAATATGGACAACACGGTTTCGTACCCGGAAAAAGTACACAAACCCAACTGTTAGTCCACCGTGAGAACATATTCAAAAATATGAAAAGCGGAAATGAAACAGATGTGGTTTATCTAGACTTTGCAAAAGCTTTTGACAAAGTAGACCATAATATATTAGCAAAGAAAATTAGAAAACACAATATCGTAGATAAAGTAGGAAGATGGTTAAAAGAATTTTTACACAACAGAAACAGATAGTTATTGCAAACGATGAGAAATCGGATGAAACCAACCAAGGTAATATCCGGTGTGCCACAAGGTACGGTGCTAGCTGCAATATTGTTTGTTATTATGATTGAAGACATAGACAGTAATGTTAAGGATTCGGTAGTGAGTAGTTTCGCTGATGACACAAGAATAAGTAGAGAAATTACTTGTGATGAAGATAGGAACGCTCTACAAAGAGACCTTAACAAAGTATATGATTGGGCAGAGGTAAAAACGGATGGTATTTAACTCTGATAAATTTGAATCAATAATTATGGAGACAGAGAAGGAAAGCTATATGCATATAGGGGACCTAATAATGAGACAATCACAAATAAGGAAGCAGTTAAAGACCTTGGTGTGATGATGAATAGGAACATGTTATGCAATGATCAAATAGCAATTCTGTTGGCAAAATGTAAAGCAAAAATGGGAATGTTGTTACGGCACTTCAAAACAAGAAAGCTGAACACATGATTATGCTTTTATAAAACATATGTTTCGTAGTCCACTTGAATATTGCAATATGATATGGTTACCCACACTATCAAAAGGATATTGCACAAATAGAGAGTGTACAAAGGTCCTTTACAGCTAGAATAGAAGAAGTTAAGGACCTAGACTACTGGGAAGACTACAATCCTTAAAATTATATAGTCTAGAAAGGAAAGAAAGAGAACGCTACATGATAATTCAGCATGGAAACAGATAGAAGGAATAACAGAAAATATCATGGAACTAAAAATATCAGAAAGAGCAAGCAGAGGTAGATTAATAGTGCCCAAACTATACCAGGAAAAATAAGGAAAGCACACAGGACATTAATCCACTACGCACCAGCATCGATAATGCAGCGTCTATTCATGCGTTGCCAGCTCATCTGAGGAATATATCAGGAGTGAGCGTAGATGTGTTTAAGAATAAGCTCGACAAATATCTAAACTGCATCCCAGACCATCCAAGATTGAAGATGCAATATACCGTAGATGTACTAGCAACTCTCTGGTAGACATTAGAGGCGCCTCACACTGAGGGACCTGGGCAACCCGAACGAACTGTAAGGTCTGTAAGGTCTGTAAGGTCTCGTAGTAGCCATCTTGCTTGGTGAGACGTACCCGCGTGAAGTCAGATTAATAACAGATATCACAAGTTTAACATACGACTAGAATTTGAGAAATATCTAGAAGTGTTCGTGAACTATCGGTGATAAGATTAGTGTGAAAAATAGTAGGATAAAGCGTCTTTTCTAAGTTAGTTTATCAAGTGTAATACTATAAATCAGACAAGATGGCAGTAAGTTCCAACTGCGGGAAGAGGTGGCGTAATTTAGCGTGTTAGCAGATTCGCAATACGTGAGGTACAGGAAGGGAACTGGCATTTCTCATCTATGAAATCAGCAACAGTCCTAACCAAAAAGATACAAAAGCATTCATAGATATATTAGAAGGATATAATCCTTCAAACTGGAACAAATCTAATGAAAACATCTTGAAAATAATTGAAGAAGTTCCAAATAAAATCCAAGTGGTCAAGAGACTCATAAGAAAATATACATAAACCAACATATTCCGACAAAGAAAATGAATAAGGTGAATCTTGTGAATATCCTAATTGATGCATTAGGAAAAGAATGCCAAAAGCATGCAAACTGTGTAAGGTTTGGTATAGCATAGTCAATCCACAAAAAAACCTAATCAGGAAAAATGTGCTGCATGCAACATTTCCGACCCATCCACAGTGGCAGAGGTATACAAGATTTGAGAAAAGATACAAGAATTTTTTTGTTCAACATGGTCTATCATGGATAGACTATGTTATTAAATCAAGATTGAAATGTACAAATAGTTGAGGATGAAGAAGAAGAGGAAGAGGAAGAAGAAGAAGAAAAAGAAGAAGAGGAAAACGGAAGAGAAGTAAACAAAATGAAATGACAGACAAAAAAATAAGGAAAACAAAGCCAAGATAAAGTATGGATGCAGAGATACTCATTGATACTACATATGAGGCAATAAAGCAGCATACCTACGAAGAAATAAATTACGATATGACAACAGAAAAGCAAATCCCGAAGAGGCTCTACCCAGATCTACACAATGACGGGAAAGAGGAAAAAATAGACAAGAAAGACAAAATCTGCAACCTTTTGAAAAGAGGGAATTGCAGATTTGGAGAAAGATGTTACTACAGAACATCCTAAGATATGGTCAAAACTATGAAATATATGGTAAATGTGCATACTTAGATGGATATGGAGATGATTGCAGAGATCTGCATCCAAAAATTATGTTAAAAACCTAAAAGAAGGAAAAGGATGTAAGTTCGACAAAAATGCAAATATATGCACCCTGTAGCCATGAATCATAATCAAATAAATAACCAACCAAGTAATAAAATCCAAATAAGAAAGAAACAAATAAAGAGAAAATAAGAATAAAATATGGGTAAAGAGAAAAGCAAACCACCAATGAGATATGCAGAGGTGTCAGCAAAAAATTTCAAAGCATCAGCTCCGAAATTCTACTCAAGAGATAATAACTGTATTTATTATGCAAGAGGATATTGCAGAAACGGAGAAAATTGCAGATTCGAGACACAAAATGAATAATTATGATGAAGGAAGATCAAATATTATGGAAAGTTGGATTTTTTAACGTCAGAATTTCTGGAAATGAAAAAAAGAACAACATACCAAGAACAGGAAAGAGACATGGGCAAAATCCTTATTACTACCATTATTAAATGAAGGAGAAAAAACGCAAACCATCATAGTGATGAATGCGCAGGGTTTAGTTACGAGTAACTCAAAAAGAAAATAGAGTACTTGAAGAACTAAACCAAAATGAAAAGAAAATAGATATAATGAATATAAGTGAAACCTGGTATTCCCAAGAGACTGGGAATGATGATCAAATAAAAGGGTTCCAAACTTATAGATCAGATAGAAAAAATAGGAATCAAGGGGGAACCGCAATATATGGGAAAGACAAAAAACAAGGAAAAATATATGAGAAATATAGTAACTCAGAATGTGAACTAATAGCGGTAGAATTTGAATCTGAAAAATTGATGAACATAGTAATATATAGACCTCCTAATACTAAAGAGTTTGACTTAATAATTGAAAAAATTGGATGATATATGTAGAAATCACAAGACTGGACTATTCTCCTATCTGGTGACTTCAACTTTCTTTCCTTTCGTAGAATGGAAAGAACGAATAGGAGATTGTGGTTGTACTTATACATATAAAAAAAGAGAGTAATAGTAGTGCAGAAGATAAGAGGCAATTTGAAAAGCTATTAGATATGCTACTAGAATACAACATTCCACAAATAAATCACCTGCCAACAAGAAAGGAAAATACTTTAGACCTAGTATTTGTGAACGAGATGAATTATGTTAAAGAAATAATAGTTTATAATGCGAGTATTTCAGACCATAATGTCATAGAATTAACAGTTCATTCCAAAGCAAGTGAAAATAGAGATAAGCAAGAAATGAAAAAGTGGGAAGGATATGGAAAATACAACTCTACAGTAAAAATATAAAATGGTCAGAAATTAATGAAGAATTAAACAAAGATTGGGATAACATTTTCGTAAGTGATGACATAAGGGTAAATACGGAGATATTATATAAAATATTGGAGAAAATAGTGGAAAAATATATACCGAAGAAGAAAAGTAAACATCATTCATGCATACCAAGAGACAGAAGGATCTTGTTCCAGAAAATCAGAAAGTGGAAAAAAGGTCTTGCAAAAGAAAAAAATGCATGGAAAGTTATAGAACTAAAAAGTAAGATAGAAAATGCAGAACAAAAGATTATACAATCAAAAGAAAAATGAAAACGGGACTTGGAAGAAAAAACCCTATTAAATATCAGCAAAACCCCAAACTATTATACTCATATGCGAAGAAGATGAATAAAAGAAGAATAGAAATAGGCCCTCTGAGAATTGAAGGGAGATTAACAAATGAAAAAAAGGAAATTTGCAACATACTGGCAGAACGATATAAGAGAGAATTCACCCCTAGAATAGATAATGAAGATAATGATATAGAAAGGGAAGAAAATAGTGAATATTTAGTAACAGAAACATTAATGCATTTAGTGACAATAGAAATTAATGAAGCTGATATTGTGCAGGCAATTAATGAAATTAAAAATGGAGCTGCTGCTGCAGGCCGGATGGAGTCCCTGCTATTTTGTTAAAGAAAGTAGTTCATTCTATCGCAAAGCACTTGCAATATTATTAAGACAAAGTGTAGATACAGGCAAGATTTATGATGAGCACAAATTAGCATATATCACCCCTACTTTCAAAAGTGGATCAAGACTAGAGGCAAGTAATTATAGGCCTGTGGAGTCTAACATCACATATTATGAAGTGTATGAAAGGGTAATGAAGAAAAATATTATGAAACCTTTAATAAAAAATAATTTGTTTAATATAGGACAACACGGTTTCGTACCCGGAAAAAGTACACAAACCCAACTGTTAGTCCACCGTGAGAACATATTCAAAAATATGAAAAGCGGAAATGAAACAGATGTGGTTTTATCTAGACTTTGCAAAGCTTTTTGACAAGTAGGACCATAATATATTTAGCAAAGAAAATTAAAACACAATATCGTAGATAAAGTAGGAAGATGGTTAAAAGAATTTTTACACAGAAACAGACAGTTATTGCAACGATGAGAAATCGGATGAAACCAAGGTAATATCCGGTGTGCCACAAGGTACGTGCTAGCTGCAATATTGTTTGTTATTATGATTGAAGACATAGACAGTAATGTTAAGGATTCGGTAGTGAGTAGTTTCGCTGATGACACAAGATAAGTAGAGAAATTACTTGTGATGAAGATAGGAACGCTCTACAAAGAGACCTTAACAAAGTATAATGATTGGGCAGAGGTAATAGGATGGTATTTAACTCTGATAAATTTGAATCAATAAATTATGGAGACAGAGAAGGAAAGCTATATGCTATAGGGGACCTAATAATGAGACATCACAAATAAGGAAGCAGTTAAAGACCTTGGTGTGATGATGAATAGGAACATGTTATGCAATGATCAAATAGCAACTCTGTTGGCAAAATGTAAAGCAAAAATGGGAATGTTGTTACGGCACTTCAAAACAAAAGAAAAGCTGAACACATGATTATGCTTTATAAAACATATGTTCGTAGTCCACTTGAATATTGCAATATGATATGGTACCCACTATCAAAAGGATATTGCACAAATAGAGAGTGTACAAAGGTCCTTTACAGCTAGAATAGAAGAAGTTAAGGACCTAGACTACTGGGAAAGACTACAATCCTTAAAATTATATAGTCTAGAAAGGAGAAGAGAACGCTACATGATAATTCAGGCATGGAAACAGATAGAGAAGAATAACAGAAAATATCATGGAACTAAAAATATCAGAAGAGCAAGCAGAGGTAGATTAATAGTGCCCAAAACTATACCAGGAAAAATAAGGAAAGCACACAGGACATTAATCCACTACGCACCAGCATCGATAATGCAGCGTCTATTCAATGCGTTGCCAGCTCATCTGAGGATATATCAGGAGTGAGCGTAGATGTGTTTAAGAATAAGCTCGACAAATATCTAAACTGCATCCCAGACCATCCAAGATTGGAAGATGCAAAATATACCGGAAGATGTACTAGCAACTCTCTGGTAGACATTAGAGGCGCCTCACACTGAGGGACCTGGGGCAACCCGACGAACTGTAAGGTCTGTAAGGTAAGGTCTCTCTCTCTCTCTCTCTCTCCACTAACCCTCCCGGTCTCCTATTTTCTCAGGGGATATGTGGACACAG
>NC_061102.1:3172879-3180379 GCF_015104395.2 Macrobrachium nipponense | reverse complement strand
ATATGAACGGAGGTGCAGTAAAAGGTTATGAAAGGGGTTGCAGCTGGGAGACGAAGGGACACTGCAAAGAACCTTCAGTAATGCCTACAGTGCACCCCGTGTTTATTTTACCTTTTGAGGAAGTTTCCATGGAAATTCAAAAGGCTTTTGAAGTTCCTCCAATATGAATGTTAATTTTTTTCATTCAAATAATAAACAAAATATGTTAAAACTTGAATTCAAATTCAGGAATAACAATAAATATATCAAAACTTAAATTAAAAGTCATAAATAACGAGAAATATCTGAAAACTTAAACTCAAATTAAAGAATTAAACAAATATCTTAAAACCCGGAATTCATCAAAATGGAATATAAAGCAATCTGAGATAAATGAACAGACTGGAGAAAAGGGAGAGGTAGAAGTAATGATATATATATATATATATATATATGTATATATATATATATATATATATATATATAGAGAGAGAGAGAGAGAGAGAGAGAGAGAGAGAGACGAGAGAGAGAGAGAGAGAGATGAAGACGCCATATAAGTTAAAACCTCTTCAAGTTTTCAACGCCCAATGATAAATTGCTTTTTGGCCAATAGTTGGCAGAGAGAGAGAGAGAGAGAGAGAGAATTGGATAAGTTAGTTGGGATCGTTTTCCTTCTCCCAATTTAGGAAACTAAATTGGAGAGAATTTGACCAAAATGAAAGGAACGCTCCCTAGGAACCAGCATGGGGCCAATATAATCCTTAAGATGCCTACCTTTCAATATCGTTTATAAACTGACTGACCACTCGTATATATATGTGATTGTCACTGGACTCACGAGAGTGGTCCATTCGAAATTTGGCTCCGATGAAATGATTGCAATGAGATCAATCAATTATTAAAAACGCACACACACACAACATACACAGATATATATATATATATATATATATATATAATATATATATATATATATATATATATATATAATATATATATATATATATATATATATATATCTATATATATATATATAGTCTGCTAATCATTAAGACTATTTGCCTCTCTCTCTCTCTCTCTCTCTCTCTCTCTCTCTCTCTCTCTCTCTCTCTCTCTCGGAAAATCTTGCAAAAAAAACAGTACTACCCCTCCTAAGAAAAATGGCGAGCATAGAATCAATACGAGAAATATTTCCAATTTTATTCCACTGTTTAGTGAGCTTCTAAACTCATGCTTAGGACGACCTGGGTGACCCACAGTTCCAGCATCTTGAAAGAAGAAGAAGAAGAAGATGCTGATGAAATGGAGGATATGGTATGACGCAATCACATGAAATACAGATAGATCCATTCCTCCACATTTCCCTAATTCTAATAATTTTCCAAGAGGAATGACTCGTCATCAAGTCAGGCGACACTTGAGAGAGAGAGAGAGAGAGAGAGAGAGAGAGAGAGAGGGTGTCACAATGCATCCTCAACAACAATATAATCTAGAGAGAGAGGGAGAGAGTAAGAGAGCGGGTGGGGGGTTATAATGAGTTCTCAACCATATAATTTTTAGAGAGAGAGAGAGAGAAAGGGTCACAATGAGTTCTCAACAACAACATAATCTAGAGAGAGACAGAGAAAGAGAGCGGTGGGTGAGTTACAATGAGTTCTCAACCATATAATTTAGAGAGAGAGAGAGAGAGAGCAACCTCATTGCCCTCATTCAATTCCTGTCATAAACCGGATACCAATCAAGGGTTGAAATTGGATTTCTTTCTTTGATGAGGAAGAAAACTGTCTGTGTCTCCAATCGACGTCTGATGTGATCTGAGCAAAGATTTATTTTTAAATTTCCGCAAGTGCCAACCCGGGTTCACTCTCGCGTCGGCTGGCGAAATTTATTTTTTTTTGTTTTTAAGATTTATTTAGACGATGCTGTTTCTCTGTTCTACTTGTTCTGATATGTTTACTTGAAATGCTTTATTTTGAAGCTTTCATCTTCACTGGATGAAAACATTTTGATATTTGTAGTTTAATTGTAAGATACCTGGCAGTATCCATGTAATCAAACGCAATATATTTATCTTCACAATTTTTTTACGAGTATAAATACAATGATCTATAGGCAATCAAACACAGCAACCTCACTAATCCAGGAGAATTAGATCCAAATTAGACGCAACCCGAAAGAAATGAGAGAAAGCAGAAATTTCTTGATACTTACTGACATATACTTATCTATTTGGTATCTAATGAATCTGTTTATATATATTCTTTCGTGTGGCATATCCATACGTTACATTTATTTCGTCATTTTGGCTAATTTATTGAATCCATAACTGATATTTATTCTATCATTTTGGCCTATTTATAGACAATAAATCCAAAATGTTCGCATACACGATTATTCCATATCTGATCAAATGTACTCAAGACCTTACAAGGCGCTTCTGTGCTAAATGATTTGCTGGTAACTTTGATTCAGGTGGTCTCACAGTATCTTTGAAGTAAAAATTCAACTCTTTCCTTTTATTACAGATTCAGCCCTAATACCCCTTGGGCACAGGATGTTGCACTTGCAGAAAAATAATAAAAAAAAAGATCCCTCGTACATCGCTAGATCACAGATAGCAGTGATCCTTGGTTAGGATGTAGAGTACAATTGTAGAGTACAACTGTACGTAGAGTACAATTTAAGCCAAAGTCCAGGCGCTGGGGATTACAAGATCATTCAGCGCTGAAAGGTTTAACAGGAAGAAAGCTTCACAGTTGCATAACGAGAAAACTTTTAAGATAGGGTGGAAAGTAAGGTGGAAGAAAGAGAATATGAACGGAGGTACAGTAAAAGGAATTAAAGGGGTTGCAGCTAGGGGCCTTAGGAAGGGACGTTGCAAAGACCCTTGAGTAATGCCTACAGTGCACCACGTGGGTGCACTGACGGCACTATCCCGCCCCCCACCCCTTTTGACAACCGTCGACTTCACGAGAGGGTTACATATCCCCCGGCCCCAATGCCCAAAATGTCCCAATGTGTCCCCTTCACAACCCACGCCCTAACAACCCCCCCAAACCCCACCCCCATCCCCTTTGACAGACGCCGACTTCACGAGAGGGTTACATAAATCTGGCAACCAGAAGAGGAGGACCTTTGAATCTATCATGCCCGAAGGGATGTGACGGGTGACTCCAAGCCAGAGAATATTGTCCTTTGCATATTGCAGAACTGGAGATCTGCACTTGCAAAGAGAGAGAGAGAAAAAAAAAAACTCTCGAGATTTGTGTCAATTATTGAAGAGCATCGGAGAAACGTTGGCATGTCCAGAATCTCCCAGTGGATGTTGGGAATCTTTCCCAGATTCTCTGTTGTTTGATTGGTTCCAGCATCAAAGATATTTATTTAGATGCGTGGATTCTGTTTTGTGGAATATTCATCATCTTACAAATACATTCATCGGTTATGGTTTTAGAGTATTCATGGAATACTGTGGGGATTACGTTGGATATGCATGTTAAATCGTACTTCTCTCTCTCTCTCTCTCTCTCTCTCTCTCTCTCTCTCTCTCTCTCTCTCTCTCTCTCTCTCTCTCGTAGATAAAGTAAGGAAGATGGTTAAAAGAATTTTTACACAACAGAAAACAGATATTTATTGCAAACGATGAGAAATCGCATGAAACCAAGGTAATCCATCCGGTGCCACAAGGTACGGTGTTAGCTGCAATACTGTTTGTTATTATGATTGAAGACATAGACAGTAATGTTAAGGGTTCGGTAGTGAGTAGTTTCGCTGATGACACAAGAATAAGTAGAGAAATTACTTGTGATGAAGATAGGAACGCTCTAAAGAGACCTTAACAAAGTATATGATTGGGCAGAGTAAATAGAATGGTATTTAACTCTGATAAATTTGAATCAATATTTATGGAGACAGAGAAGGAAAGCTATATGCATATAGGGGACCTAATAATGAGACAATCACAAATAAGGAAGCAGTTAAAGACCTTGGTGTGATGATGAATAGGAACATGTTATGCAATGATCAAATAGTAATTCTTTTGGCAAAATGTAAAGCAAAAATGGGAATGTTGTTACGGCACTTCAAAACAAGAAAGCTGAACACATGATTTATGCTTTATAAAACATATGTTCGTAGTCCACTTGAATATTGCAATATGATATGGTACCCACACTATCAAAAGGATATTGCACAAATAGAGCGTGTACAAAGGTCCTTTACAGCTAGAATAGAAGAAGTTAAGGACCTTGACTACTGGGAAAGACTACAATCCTTAAAATTATATAGTCTAGAAAGGAGAAGAGAACGCTACATGATAATTCAGGCATGGAAACAGATAGAAGGAATAACAGAAAATATCATGGAAACTAAAAATATCAGAAAGAGCAAGCAGAGGTAGATTAATAGTGCCCAAAACTATCCAGGAAAATAAGGAAAGCACACAGGACATTAATCCACTACCAGCATCATAATGCAGCGTCTATTCAATGCTTTGCCAGCTCATCTGAGGAATATATCAGGAGTGAGCGTAGATGTGTTTAAGAATAAGCTCGACAAATATCTAAACTGCTTCCAGACCATCCAAGATTGGAAGATGCAAAATATACCGGAAGATGTACTAACAACTCTCTGGTAGACATTAGAGGTGCCTCACACTGAGACCTGGGCAACCAAACGAACTGTAAGGTCTGTAAGGTAAGGTCTCTCTCTCTCTCTCTCTCTCTCTCTATCTCTCTCTCTCTCTCTCTCTCTCAGGACAAAGATTTGTTTAGGTGTATCCACTTCTCATTTGACAATTATATCGGTTATGATTTTCGATCTATAAGACTTGTAATGCATTACCATGCGAATTATGCTGGTTATGCGTGTTGGACTGACCCTGGATTTCTCTCTCTCTCTCTCTCTCCTCTCTCTCTCTCTCTCTCTCTCATCAGATCACTCAAAATATTATACATCTAGGAAGAGCATATATCAAATCTGATACACAATCTGAAAGGATAAATAGCTGAAGGTTGCTAGAAGACACGAGTTTCCAGGAGGCAAAAATATGAAATGAGGATAATCCAGCTCTGGAAGCGTTTTCCTTGAAGTCATGGAAGTGGGGATTTAGCTAAAATATAAATTAATCTTTTTGAATTACTGTAACAGTTGCACATCTCAATGGTAAATAACTACAGTAAATTTATAATAATAATAACAATAATACTAGTAGTAATAATATAATAATAATAATAATAATAATAATAATAATAATAATATGTTTTTTATTAAAAGTTATTGCTGCCTCAGCTGCATTATTTTATACAGGTTCTTCTCTATTTTTCTAATTATTGCTTTCTCATTGTTGCTTAAACTGGTGAGCAACGCACCGAAGGTTGACATATCTCAATTAGGTAGAACGATTGGATTTTATTCTTTTCCGGACGTTTCGTCTGAATAGACGAAACGTCCGGAAAGGAATAGAAAGATAGAAAAGAAATAGAATTTACATCAATTCTATCTGTAATAAACTCTACGGGATATACCCGAAAATTTGACTACCCCGACTGAAATTTTTACCAATAATAAATCCAATCGTTCTACCTAATTGAGATATGTCAACCTTCGGTGCGTTGCTCACCAGTTTAAGCAACAATGAGAAAGCAATAATTAGAAAAATAGAGAAGAACCTGTATAAAATTAATGCAGCTGAGGCAGCAATTACTTTTAATAAAACATGTTTAAAAGAGGGTTTTACTTCCAGCATACAATAATAATAATAATAATATATTGGAAGGAGACCCTCTTTCAAACAAGTCTTATTGAAAGATATTGCTGCATCAGCTGCATTCAACTTGTAAATAGTCTCTCTATTTTTCTAAAAAAAAAAAAAAATAGAGAAGACTATTTACAAGTTGAATACAGCTGATGCAGCAATATCTTTCAATAATAATAATAATAATAATAATAATAATAATAATAATAATAATAATAATAATAATAATAATAATAATTAACCAGCAAAAACCTTTCAACTCCCAATTTCCTCATACTCGTACTTCTGGATACCAGGAAGTGGTTCATGGAACGTGCATGGATTCCAGTTCTGCCTGGAAAGCTTAAGGCTTCTTCATAGATGCCAAACCAGATTCAGTATTATTATTTTTTTATTATAATTATATTCATTTTAGTATATTCATTTGTATTTTTATTTTTATTTTCATTATTTTTATAGAAGTGAACTTATCCAAAAGTGTGAATTACTCGAGAGGTCAAGTATTAAATGGCTTAATATGAAATAATTATATATATATATATATATATATATATATATATATATATATATATATATAGATATATATGCATATATAATATACATATATATACAACATAATTCACTATAGATCAAAACAATACATTTAACACAACTGGAACACATTGGGTATAGTTCCAGATCTTATTGTCCCCTTGAATATTTCATCTCTCTCTCTCTCTCTCTCTCTCTCTCTCTCTCTCTCTCTCTCTCTCTCTCTCGTCTCTCTCTCTCTCTCTCTCTCTCAAGAGGAAGTCCATTTCCATTCTCTGCTCAAATCCAGAATCCAGGATGTCTCAGCGGAGTGTCTCAGCCGCCAATAACATCTGGACAGGAGTGGATGCTGGTCAACTTTTGAACTTGCTAAGGTATAATACCCCCCCCCCCACCCAACCGCCCTACCCCCACAGGAATTAGTATATTCCACTATTTTTCCACTAGCCTTTAAAAGTCAGTGGAATTCGTTCTCAGTCATTTTTTCTCTTTAAACGTGTCTACATTTTGAGACTATCATATTCACTTCAATGTCATGTGTGTGTGTATTTCTGCATAATGTATGTATGTATATGTATGTATGTTGTATGTATGTACGTATGTATGTATGTATGTATGTATGTATGTATGTATGTATATATATATATATATATATATATATATATATATATATATATATATATATATATATATAGTTTTTAGTTTTTTTTTCTTTAAACGTGTCGACATTTTGAATTTCCAAATTCATTCATTTTAATTAAATGTCATGTGTATGTGCGTGTGTCTGTTGATTAAGAACTTTTCGGAGTTTTTAAATAAAAAAAATTGATAAACAAGTAAATCAGACACTTGCAAAGCCTTTAAAGGGAAATAGAATTCATTTTCAGCAATTTTTTCTAAACGTGTCTATATTTTGAGATTATCAAAATTCATTTTAAATATCACGTGTGTGTACTTCTACATAATGTGATGTATGTATGTATGTATGTATGTATGTTTGTATGTATATATATATATATATATATATATATATATATATATATATATATATATATAGTATATATATATATATATATATATATATATATATATATATATATATATATATATATATATATATATATATATATATATACATATACATATATATGTTGACTGAGAACTTTTGGAGTTTTTAAATTTAAAAAAAATTATAAACAAGAAAATCTGACACTTGCAAACTTAAGACGTTTGAT